>NC_069506.1:337133303-337255803 GCF_027579735.1 Bombina bombina
TCTGGTCTCACTCCAGCTGACTGCTTGGAGATTGAACGCTTGATCTTATCAAAAAGAGGGTTCTCAGATTCTGTTATTGATACTCTTGTTCAGGCCAGAAAGCCTGTAACTAGAAAAATTTACCACAAAATATGGATATAATATATCTGTTGGTGTGAATCTAAAGGATTCCCTTGGGACAAGGTAAAGATTCCTAAGATTCTATCCTTTCTTCAAGAAGGATTGGAGAAAGGATTATCTGCAAGTTCCTTGAAGGGACAGATTTCTGCCTTGTCTGTGTTACTTCACAAAAAACTGGCAGCTGTGCCAGATGTTCAAGCCTTTGTTCAGGCTCTGGTTAGAATCAAGCCTGTTTACAAACCTTTGACTCCTCCTTGGAGTCTCAACTTAGTTCTTTCAGTTCTTCAGGGGGTTCCGTTTGAACCCTTACATTCCGTTGATATTAAGTTATTATCTTGGAAAGTTTTGTTTTTGGTTGCAATTTCTTCTGCTAGAAGAGTTTCAGAATTATCTGCTCTGCAGTGTTCTCCTCCTTATCTGGTGTTCCATGCAGATAAGGTGGTTTTACGTACTAAACCTGGTTTTCTTCCAAGAGTTGTTTCTAACAAAAACATTAACCAGGAGATAGTCGTGCCTTCTTTGTGTCCGAAACCAGTTTCGAAGAAGGAACGTTTGTTGCACAATTTGGATGTTGTTCGCGCTCTAAAATTCTATTTAGATGCTACAAAGGATTTTAGACAAACATCTTCCTTGTTTGTTGTTTATTCTGGTAAAAGGAGAGGTCAAAAAGCAACTTCTACCTCTCTCTCTTTTTGGATTAAAAGCATCATCAGATTGGCTTACGAGACTGCCGGACGGCAGCCTCCTGAAAGAATCACAGCTCATTCCACTAGGGCTGTGGCTTCCACATGGGCCTTCAAGAACGAGGCTTCTGTTGATCAGATATGTAGGGCAGCGACTTGGTCTTCACTGCACACTTTTACCAAATTTTACAAGTTTGATACTTTTGCTTCTTCTGAGGCTATTTTTGGGAGAAAGGTTTTGCAAGCCGTGGTGCCTTCCATTTAGGTGACATGATTTGCTCCCTCCCTTCATCCGTGTCCTAAAGCTTTGGTATTGGTTCCCACAAGTAAGGATGACGCCGTGGACCGGACACACCTATGTTGGAGAAAACAGAATTTATGTTTACCTGATAAATTACTTTCTCCAACGGTGTGTCCGGTCCACGGCCCGCCCTGGTTTTTTAATCAGGTCTGATAATTTATTTTCTTTAACTACAGTCACCACGGTATCATATGGTTTCTCCTATGCAAATATTCCTCCTTAACGTCGGTCGAATGACTGGGGTAGGCGGAGCCTAGGAGGGATCATGTGACCAGCTTTGCTGGGCTCTTTGCCATTTCCTGTTGGGGAAGAGAATATCCCACAAGTAAGGATGACGCCGTGGACCGGACACACCGTTGGAGAAAGTAATTTATCAGGTAAACATAAATTCTGTTTTTGGACCTCCAGTATATCTATCACAAGTAATATCAGGAGGGTTGAAATACTATAAGGTCTTATTTGGTCTCTCTGGATACTATAGACACCTATTAATCATACCTAAAACATATACAATATATAGAGTGTATGTAACCATCAAAAAAATAAGGGACAAGGTTATATTGTTTTATAATAGTACAATAGATTAGTCCTAATATTAAAATATTGGTTTGCTAGGGATGGTGTAGCACATCAAACTTATAGCTGACAATTATAACTTGGAAAACAAGCAAACAAGAGTACATCCTATGCATAGAAATATCTGACCCTGATCAAAAGGGATGTATAGGCAGAAGTGTCATAGAAAAGTGACATCAAGGGTTAACAAACTGGGTCTAAGACTGATAGTTAAAGGGACAGTATACTGTAAAATAGTTTTCCCTTAATGTGTTTACAATTGCTTTTTATACCAACTGCAGAGTAAAAAATGTATGAAAATTAGCTTTTTAAGGCTTATTTGTATATATTAAAGCTATGATTTTGTAGGTATAATCAGATCTCATTACTGTATCACATTATGTACATATACATGTGTCTGTATCTTATATCTGTAGGTATAATCAGGTCTCATTACTGTATCACATTGTGTATATATACATGTGTCTGTATCTTATATCTGTAGGTATAATCAGATCTTATTACTTTATCACAGTGTGTACATATACATGTGTCTTTATCTTATATCTGTAGGTATAATCAGATCTCATTACTGTATCACACTGTGTACATATACATGTGTATTTATCTTATATCTGTAGGTATAATCAGATCTCATTACTTTATCACATTATGTACATATACATGTGTCTGTATCTTATATCTGTAGGTATAATCAGATCTCATTACTGTATCACATTGTGTACATATACATGTGTCTGTATCTTATATCTGTAGGTATAATCAGATCTCATTACTGTATCACATTGTGTACATATACATGTGTCTGTATCTTATATCTGTAGGTATAATCAGATCTCATTACTGTATCACATTGTGTACATATACATGTGTCTTTATCTTATATCTGTAGGTATAATCAGATCTCATTACTGTATCACATTGTGTACATATACATGTGTCTGTATCTTATATCTGTAGGTATAATCATATCTCATTACTGTATCACACTGTGTACATATACATGTGTCTGTATCTTATGTCTGTAGCTATAATCAGATCTCATTACTGTATCACATTGTGTACATATACATGTGTCTGTATCTTATATCTGTAGGTATAATCAGATCTCATTACTGTATCACATTGTGTACATATACATGTGTCTGTATCTTATATCTGTAGGTATAATCAGATCTCATTACTTTATCACATTGTGTACATATACATGTGTCTGTCTTATATCTGTAGGTATAATCAGATCTCATTACTTTATCACATTGTGTACATATACATGTGTCTGTCTTATATCTGTAGGTATAATCAGATCTCATTGCTGTATCACATTGTGTACATATACATGTGTCTTTATCTTATATCTGTAGGTATAATCAGATCTCATTACTGTATCACATTGTGTACATATACATGTGTCTGTATCTTATATCTGTAGGTATAATCAGATCTCATTACTGTATCACATTGTGTACATATACATGTGTCTTTATATTATATCTGTAGGTATAATCAGATCTCATTACTGTATCACATTGTGTACATATACATGTGTCTTTATCTTATATCTGTAGGTATAATCAGATCTCATTACTGTATCACATTGTGTACATATACATGTGTCTTTATCTTATATCTGTAGGTATAATCAGATCTCATTACTGTATCACACTGTGTACATATACATGTGTCTGTATCTTATATCTGTAGGTATAATCAGATCTCATTACTGTATCACATTGTGTACATATACATGTGTCTGTATCTTATATCTGTAGGTATAATCATATCTCATTACTGTATCACATTGTGTATATATACATGTGTCTTTATCTTATATCTGTAGGTACAATCAGATCTCATTACTGTATCACATTGTGTACATATACATGTGTCTTTATCTTATATCTGTAGGTATAATCAGATCTCATTACTTTATCACACTGTGTACATATAAATGTGTCTTTATCTTATCTCTATAGGTATAATCAGATCTCATTACTGTATCACATTGTGTACATATACATGTGTCTTTATCTTATATCTGTAGGTATAATCAGATATCATTACTGTATCACATTGTGTACATATATATGTCTTTATCTTATATCTGTAGGTATAATCAGATCTCATTACTGTATCACACTGTGTACATATACATGTGTCTGTATCTTATATCTGTAGGTATAATCAGATCTCATTACTGTATCACATTGTGTACATATACATGTGTCTGTATCTTATATCTGTAGGTATAATCATATCTCATTACTGTATCACATTGTGTATATATACATGTGTCTTTATCTTATATCTGTAGGTACAATCAGATCTCATTACTGTATCACATTGTGTACATATACATGTGTCTTTATCTTATATCTGTAGGTATAATCAGATCTCATTACTTTATCACACTGTGTACATATAAATGTGTCTTTATCTTATCTCTATAGGTATAATCAGATCTCATTACTGTATCACATTGTGTACATATATATGTGTCTGTATCTTATATCTGTAGGTATAATCAGATATCATTACTGTATCACATTGTGTACATATACATGTGTCTGTATCTTATATCTGTAGGTATAAACAGATCTCATTACTGTATCACACTGTGTACATATACATGTGTCTGTACCTTATATCTGTAGGTATAAACAGATCTCATTACTGTATCACACTGTGTACATATACATGTGTCTGTATCTTATATCTGTAGGTATAATCAGATCTCATTACTGTATCACACTGTGTACATATACAGGTGTCTTTATCTTATATCTGTAGGTATAATCAGATATCATTACTGTATCACACTGTGTACATATACATGTGTCTTTATCTTATATCTGTAGGTATAATCAGATATCATTACTGTATCACACTGTGTACATATACATGTGTCTTTATCTTATATCTGTAGGTATAATCAGATATCATTACTGTATCACACTGTGTACATATACATGTGTCTGTATCTTATATCTGTAGGTATAATCAGATCTCATTACTGTATCACATTGTGTACATATACATGTGTCTTTATCTTATATCTGTAGGTATAATCAGATCTCATTACTGTATCACACTGTGTACATATACATGTGTCTGTATCTTATATCTGTAGGTATAATCAGATCTCATTACTGTATCACGCTGTGTACATATACATGTGTCTGTATCTTATATCTGTAGGTATAATCAGATCTCATTACTTTATCACATTGTGTACATATACATGTGTCTTTATCTTATATCTGTAGGTATAATCAGATCTCATTACTGTATCACATTGTGTACATATACATGTGTCTTTATCTTATATCTGTAGGTATAATCAGATCTCATTACTGTATCACATTGTGTACATATACATGTGTCTATCTTATATCTGTAGGTATAATCAGATCTCATTACTGTATCACACTGTGTACATATACATGTGTCTTTATCTTATATCTGTAGGTATAATCAGATCTCATTACTGTATCACATTGTGTACATATACATGTGTCTGTATCTTATATCTGTAGGTATAATCAGATCTCATTACTTTATCACATTTTGTACATATACATGTGTGTCTTTATCTTATATCTGTAGGTATAATCAGATCTCATTACTGTATCACACTGTGTACATATACATGTGTCTTTATCTTATATCTGTAGGTATAATCAGATCTCATTACTGTATCACACTGTGTACATATACATGTGTCTGTATCTTATATCTGTAGGTATAATCAGATCTCATTACTGTATCACACTGTGTACATATACATGTGTCTGTATCTTATATCTGTAGGTATAATCAGATCTCATTACTGTATCACACTGTGTACATATACATGTGTCTGTATCTCATATCTGTAGGTATAATCAGATCTCATTACTGTATCACACTGTGTACATATACATGTGTCTATATCTTACATCTGTAGGTATAATCAGATCTCATTACTGTATCACACTGTGTACATATACATGTGTCTGTATCTTATATCTGTAGGTATAATCAGATCTCATTACTTTATCACATTGTGTACATATACATGTGTCTTTATCTTACATCTGTAGGTATAATCAGATCTCATTACTGTATCACATTGTGTACATATACATGTGTCTGTATCTTATATCTGTAGGTATAATCAGATCTCATTACTGTATCACATTGTGTACATATACATGTGTCTTTATCTTATATCTGTAGGTATAATCAGATCTCATTACTGTATCACACTGTGCACATATACATGTGTCTTTATCTTATATCTGTAGGTATAATCAGATCTCATTACTTTATCACATTGTGTACATATACATGTGTCTGTATCTTATATCTGTAGGTATAATAAGATCTTATTACTGTATCACACTGTGTACATATACATGTGTCTGTATATTATATCTGTAGGTATAATCAGATCTCATTACTGTATCACATTGTGTACAAATACATGTGTCTGTATCTTATATCTGTAGGTATAATCAGATCTCATTACTGTATCACATTGTGCACATATACATGTGATTTCATCTTATATCTGTAGGTATAATCAGATCTCATTACTGTATCACATTGTGTACATATACATGTGTCTTTATCTTATATCTGTAGGTATAATCAGATCTCATTACTTTATCACATCATGTACATATACATGTGTCTGTATCTTATATCTGTAGGTATAATCAGATCTCATTACTGTATCACACTGTGTACATATACATGTGTCTGTATCTTATATCTGTAGGTATAATCAGATCTCATTACTGTATCACATTGTGTACATATACATGTGTCTGTATCTTATATCTGTAGGTATAATCAGATCTCATTACTGTATCACATATACCTGCTTCTTTATCTTATATCTGTCCTTAAAACAATCACCAGTACTTTGAGAGAACAATGGAAAATCAACATTTTATTACCTTATCTCTGCTATATCTCACTGGGAGTGTAATTTCTTCTGCTCGCTGTGTTTACAAAGCTTATCTATAGCTGGTACGCGCGGCCACAAACTTTCAGAATTGGTGGGGATACCACATGCTAAATTAACAATTTCAAATGCCAATATAAGGGTAAAGGAGCTACTTGTAAACAATTTAATACACTCCAGCAGGTAAAGTGGATCAATGGGAACAAATTAAAGGGGAGAAAATTTTTGAGTAAACTGTCTCTTTAAACAAGGTTTTAGCACCTGATGTAATTTACAACTATGGAGTCTCATACTTTAGCATAATCAATAGAGTATCTTAGGTCAGATAGGGCAACACAATAAGTGTGCAGCAGCAGTAGTAGGGGGATGCATTGTGGGGACTATTATATATTGTTACATGAAGTCATAAATTACCACCGTAAATTCTGGAATCTGTCTCCCTGCCTCGGCCACCGGCAGCAAGTCCAGTTTTACCTATACTGAAAGATTAGCTGGATTGAAACATGTTTGCAAACACACTAAATGCTCTCCCCACGTTCCCCGCAGCAGTGAAAATAGTATATCACATTAGAACATAGATCTCAATATATACTTCAGCAGTCATAGTCGAGAAAATGAACTTAGTAGTGAGATGCTAAATTGAGAATAAACTATAAACAGAACAAACATTAACTAAATTAAGTCTTAAGATGTCTTAGTCACTTGAATATAATAATCCTGGTTTAGGTCTTATCCCAGACTGAAGGTCGATGTCAGATAAAACCAGACTTCTCCCTTTGAATGTCACTTTAACCCACGCCAGTCTTCTCTATAGCAAAGGGGGTAGTGATGAGGAGGAACAGAACGGTCCAATATTCCGGCATGGCAGGGTACAGGTTTGAATGATAATATAATCCTTTTAGCCATACGCTCTGATTCATTTGTAGAACAGGAGTTGTGTGACTTACCCCTGTCCGGTATACTGATAACCACAGCTGCGGGGTATGCGAGGGTGTTTTGCGCACTGAGTTAGTATTAAGGTTCCCCTGCATCTGCTCAGTAGCTGCAGCCGCTATAGATGACTGTGATGCTTGCAAAGTAAGTTGCGGTACTGGGTCCACTAACCAATCCTCCACATCAGCAGACTCAGGATCACTCTGGCATCGTGAGTTCCCCATTGACCCCGATACTGTTACTGAGTCACCTCCCTTGCAAAGTGCTGCCGAATCCTTCAAAGTCATTGCCAGGTCCGCCGCAGATCCGAAGTGAGAACAAGGTAAGTCTTGGCAAGCCGATATAAGCACACTCTTCATGCTACGGATATGGTCATCAAGGATCTGGAGCAGTTCAGATTCACAACTCAAAGCCATCCTTTAGGACCACGTGGCGGTAGCTGTAGCTCCCAACTTTTGTATATGTATGAAAACTCTGGTCGTAGAAAAAGGCGTCCTTTACTGTATGATGAATTTTCTTCAGCGCAAATGGCTGGTTAAACTGACCGTACTGTAACTATTGTATAGATTCAAGAGTATCTGCGTACTTTTTGACCCGAAGGTCTATGGGGGGTGCGGGAGCCGCAGCCACACAGTTCCTCGTCCACAGGACCGTTAATGCCCAACTAGCCGAGGCTATGCACTACTCACTTAGAGAACATAGGTCAGGCCTGTCGATATCTGTTCCTTATCTCTAGCATAGAGAGTAAACCATTAATTCTTCTCAAGAATTGAGATTATGCTGGAATAAAAGCCTAGTTTAATAGAATATGAGCAGAAGCTTCATTGAGACACGTCCTGCCGCAGTAAATACAGTTGATTTGCATAATCAACAAATGCATCCTAAAAAGAGAATGCAATAGCACTTATCTGAACTTCACATGAGTAGCAGATTTTGTCAGTTATGTCTATTTCCACTCCTCCTGTATCATGTGACAGCTATTAGCCAATCACAAATGCATATACGAATATATTCTGTGATTTCTTGCACATTCTTAGAAGGAGCTGATGACTCAAAAAGTGTAAATATAAAAAGACTGTGCACATTTTGTTAATGGAAGTAAATTGGAAAGTTGTTTTAAAATTGCTGCTCTATCTGAATTATGGCCATTTAAAGGGACAGTCAAGTCAAAAAAAATCTTTCATGATTTAAATAGGGCATGTAATTTTAAACAACTCTCCAATTTACTTTTGTTACCAATTTTGCTTTGTTCTCTTGGAATTCTTAGTTGAAAGCTAAATCTAGGAGGTTCGTGTGCTAATTTCTTAGACCTTGAAGATGCCTCTAATCGGAAAGAATTGTGACAGTTTTTCACCACTAGAGGGCGTTACTTCATGTGTTTCATATAGATAACATTGAGCTCCGGCACGTGAAGCTCCTAAGAGCAAGCACTGATTGGCTAAAAATGCATGTCTGTCAACAGAACTGAAATAAGGGGGCAGTTTGCAGAGGCATAGATACAAGGTAATCACAGAGGTTAAAAGTATATTAATATAACTGTGTTGGTTATGCAAAATTGGGGAATGGGTAATAAAGGGATTATCTACCTTTTTTAAACAACAAAAATTCTGGTGTTTACTGTCCCTTTAATTTTGACTTGCGTGTCCCTTTATTTATATAATTTGTCTCCTCTGTTTTGAACCTGACATTGAGTTTCTTCACTGTGTTGCATGCAGCAGAGGCAAATATGTAGTATTCCCCGAGTCTGGACACTATTTAGCTGCAAGGGAATTTCTGAAATTCACACATTTTTGCTTCACTCAGAGACCGTTGCAGACCCACAGGTCAATCAAGTGATCCTTATTTGCCATCACATCCTTATTCTTTTTCTGTGTGTGTTAACATTTACATCTAAATTCATTTGTTTTATCTTTGTTCTTAGACGTTGGCATCCTGAAGAGTATGAACTGGCACCAAAGAAAGCTGCTTCTCATAGGTAAATAAATTCACACCGTTTGCTGCTGTTCTTAAGTGTACTTCTCATTTGCTCCAAAACAATCTTCTTCTCTTTTTTTTTTTTTTTGCATTTCCCTATGATTAAAAGATCTTGTAAACTTTTTGCTCTAGTTTTCTGTCTCAGATTTGCTGCTGAGTACCTCCTTTCCTTCTTAATATGGGAAGAGTCCACAGCTGCATTCCTTACTTGTGGGAAATACTGAACCTGGCCACCAGGAGGAGGCAAAGACACCCCAGCCAAAGGCTTAAATACCTCCCCCACTTCCTTATAACCCCAGTCATTCTTTGCCTTTCCTCACAGGAGGTTGACAGAGAAGTGTCAGAAGATTTCGGAGTAGTCTCTTATGGAGGGTAGTACTGTTCGAGATGGGACTGGAGTTTTAAGTAGTCCTGTCAGCCTCTCAGTGAGAGCAGGGATGAAAGTTAGAGTCCGGAGATGCAGGGAGAGTCTTTCTGCAAAACAATCCTGACTCATATTAACAGCTCCATAAGCAGTTTCGCTGCCTGCTTTCTTCTCTTAAGTCCATGTCAGAAGCGATGCTACTATCTGTCACACTTGAAGGGCCGTGTTACTGTTCCACGGCATAGATTCTGGTAAGATCGTTTCATTTTTTATACATACGATAACGCAAGAAGACAGTCACAGTGGGACTCCTTTTATCTGTATAGAATCAAGGGTTAATATCTCCTGAGGGGGATTATTGAACAGTGGGTAATAATCTTATATGTTTGTTTGATTTTCTGCTGCTTTTATGTGTGAGGAGCTATGAGCTCATAGGCTGTTATGGAATATACAGGTTTCACTTTGAGAGCTGTGCAGCTTGCAAGTTTGGCGCGCTTTTTCTCATAGCAGAGACGGTACTGCATTGCTCAGTTTTCATTCCCTCTTTACTGACCGGATGTTTATCAGAGAGGAGTCATAAATCTCTGTACTGTCTGGGTCATAGGAGGGGGGGAATGCCCCAGCCATTGGAGTATAAGGGTGCCGTTTTTGTGAATAAAATAAGATTGTTTTATTTTCTTTAGTTCTCCGCTTATTGCACTAGCGACGGAGGATTCTGTTACTTTAGAGGGTACTCCCTATATTCCTAAAGAGTAATTCCTGTTTATATTGTAAGAAGGCCTTAGATCCGTCCTCTCAATTATGTTCCATGTGCCTTGTTAATGTGATATCAAACATGTTTGATACCACTCAGCCGTCAACCTCTGAGGAGTTGTCGTCCAGTGAGGTGCGTACCCTACATTCTTCTCTCTCTCTCTACACATGCAGTTTCCCGTAGCATTGCTGATCCTCCATCTGGAGGGTGCCTTTTTTTTCTCCAGACGTTACTACGCAGTTCAGACGGCGGTGTCTGTGGCCTTTAATGCTTTACCTCGCCCTGCCAAGCGCAAGCGAAAGGTTACATATTGCACTCCCTCCCAGAGTACATCAGATAATTTATTGGATTTAACTGATATGGTTATTCACGGATGAAGTTCTTTCTGAGACTTCAGAGTATGAACATCTGGGTCGGAGTCTGCTGCCTCTAAACCTCCGGCTGCGGAGGAACCAGACTTTAGTTTTAGGAATTTGTGCTTTCTTCTAAAGGAAGTTTTTGGCGAATTCAGAGGTTCCAGAGGCAAAATTGCCTGATGAATTTTTGATTCCTAAATTGGATAGAGTTTGAGGACAGGGTGGTTCCTTATCCTTCCCTGCTCCTGTTAGATGGCTAACAATGAAGGGGACAGGATTGGATTCCTTTTCCCCTCTTCTCCCTTTAACAAATTGTTCCCGGTCCTGGACTCTCTATGGAGTTGTGAGTTCCGTCCCTAAAAGGGATGGCGCTATCTACGCCCTTGCTAAATGTACTACTATCCGGCTTGAGGATAGCTCTTCATTTTAGGAGCCCATGGATACAAGATGGAAACTCCGTTTAAAAAGGATGTTTCAACATACGGGATATTTTGTTTTTCAACCGGTGGTGGCTGTTGCCGCTGTTGCTGGAGCAGTTACCTATTGGTGCGACTCCTTACGGGATTTGATTGAGGGGATGGGACCCCTCAACGTTCTTCAGGAAAGAATTAAGGCCTTGAGGTTGCTAATTCTTTTATCTGTGATGCTAATATGCAGATTATTCGTCTGAATGCTACAGCTTCAGCTTTTTCTGTTCAGGCCCATCGGGCTCTGGTTGAAGTCATGGTCTGCGCATACGACTTCTAAGTCTAGACTTCTTTCCCTCCCCTTTCAGGGAATGATTTTGTTTGTTCCAGGCCTGGACTCAATTATCTCCACGGTCACAAGGGGCAAGGGTGCCCTCCTACCGCAAGAGAATATGAACTAGTCTAAGGGACCATTTTCGTTCTTTTTGTTCTGATAAAGCCCATGTCAGCAGTCCTCCGCTAGGCCAGAGCAAAACAAGAGCTCTTGGAAGCCAGCTCAGTCTTGGAATAAATCCAAGCAGAGCAAGAAACCCGTCGAGTCTAAGTCGGCATGAATGGGCGGTCCCCTGTCCTCTTCTGGTTCGTGTAGGGGGCAGTCTGTCGCTCTTTTTAGTCTCTTGGTTCAGGGATGTGCAGGATCTATGGGTCCTGGAGGTCATAGCTCAGGGTTACAAGATAGGTTTCAAGTCTCAGCCATCCAAGGGCAGATTCATCCTCTCTCTCCTGTCTTTCTGACCAGAAAGGAGGAGAGCCTTTCTGGGGTGCGTACCGGATCTGTCCTTTTAGGAGTTATTGTACTGATGTCTATTGCAGTGAGATGTTTGGGATACTATTCAAACCTTTTCGTGGTCCCGAAGGAGGGGGGAACTTTCCGTCCGATTCTGGACCTAAAGTGCTTAAACAAGTTTTTAAATGTCCCCTCGTTTAAGATGGAGACAATAGGTCCATTCTTCCTCCTCGTTCGAGAAGGGCAGTTGATGACTATGATAGATCTGAAGGATGCTCACTTCACGTACCAATCCTCAAGGATCACTTCCAGTTCCTAAGGTTTGCGTTCCTGGAACAGCACTTCCAGTTTATTGCACTTCCGTTTGGTCTAGCTACGGCTCCAAGAAAGTTTTCAAAGAGTGGGCCATTCAGAATCTCTGTATCAAGTACCAGGATAGAATTCAGGGGTACTATATTAGGATGGGAATATTCGGACGGACCAGAGACGTTGCAAGCTAGCTTCAACATGTCTTGCTTTCCAGACCTCCTTAAGGCCATCTGTGGCTCGGTGTATGGAGGTGATTGGTCTCATGGTGTCCAGCATTGACATCATTCCTTTGTCAGGTTTCACCTCAGACTGCTGCAACTGCACATGCTGAAGCAGTGGAACGGCTATCATCGGCTCTGTCTCAACAGATTTCTCTGGACATCCGATCGAGAGAACCGATTTCTTGGTGTTTTTGTCCGGATCACTTGTCCTAAGGGACAACCGTCTTAAGACCATCCTGGGTGATTGTGACTACGGTTGTGACTCTGTCAGGATGGGGAGCTGTTTGGGGTGCCAGGGATGCACAGGGCCTTTGGACTCGGGAGGAAAGCTCCCTCCCAATCTCATTTTGGATCTTCAGGCAATATACAATGCTCTGTAGACTTGGCCTCTGCTGGGTTTGTCCCAGTTTATCAGATTGCAATCAGACAATATAACCACGGTGGCTTACATCTACCATCAGGGGGGAACGAGAAGCTCCCTAGCTATGAGGGAAGTATCTCGGATTCTGGAGTGGGCTGAGACCCACGTTTGTTCGTTGTCTGCGATCCACTTTCCGGGTGTTGACAACTGGGAAGCGGTTTACCTCAGTAGACAATCCTTTCATCCTGGGGAATGGACTCTCCATCCCGGGTGTTTGTGGAGATTTACAAGAGGAGGATCTTATGAAGTTTTAATACCAAGCTACCCAGATATGGGTCGAGGTACAGGGATCCTCAGGTGCAGCTGATAAATTAGCGGTGCCTTGGAGGTTCAATCCAATTTATCTTTCCGGCCGTTAGCACTACTTTCTAGTGTAGTGGCTCGAATCAAGCAGGAGTCAGTGATTCTGATTGTTCCGTCTTGGCCGCTAAGGATATGGTTCGAGGATCTAGTGGGGATGTCATTATCTCCTCCATGGAAGTTACCTTGTTGCAGGGATCTGCTGACCAAGGTCTCTTTGTTAATCATGTCTAGATTCTCTGATGCTGACTGCGTGGACATTTGTTCCGCTTAGTCCTAGCCAAGAGAGGGTATTCTGAGAGAGTTATTTTTACTCTCATTCAAGCTTGTAGGCTGGTTGCTCGTCGCATCTATCATAAGTTGTGGAGGACCTACTTATTCTGTTCTCCAGGATGGACTGGAGAAGGGCTTTTCTGCAAGTCCCCTGAGGGGACAGTTTTCGGCCCTTAATGGCACAAGGGGTTCGCTGAGCCTCCAGATGTGCAGTCTTTTGTTAAGACTCTGCTAGGATCAGACCTGTGTTTAGATCTAATGCTCCTCTTTGGAGTTTAAATCTTGTTCTTTAAGTTTTGCAATGGGCTCCGTTGGAGCCTATGCATGGAGTAGACAATAAATTGTTGTCTTGGAAGGTTCCTTTACTACAGGCTGTTGCTTCTGCGCACAGAGTATCTGTGATTGCTGCCTTTCAATGCGTCCCTCCTTATCTGGCTTTCCATGCTAAGGCTGTTCTACCAACCAAGTTAGGTTTTCTTCCTAAGGTTGTGTCATTTCTCAACATAAATCAAGAGATTGTGGTTCCTTTCTTATGTCCTAATCCTTCTTCGTCGAAGGAACATTTACAACGTAATTCTGGATGTGGTGTGCGCCTTGAAGTTCTATCTTCAGGCTACGAAGGAATTTAGACAAACATCTTTCTCTGTTTGTTCTCCTTTCCGGGAAGCATAGTGGTCAGAGGGCCTCTTCGACTTCCTTATCTTTTTTGGCTGAGGAGTGTCATTCGTTTAGCATAGAGTCAGCAGGACATAAGCCGCCTCTGAGGATTATTGTTCCTTCTATGAGAGCAGTGGTTTCCTCTTGGGCCTTCAAAAATTAGGCCTCTATGGATCAGATTTGTAAGACGGCTACCTGGTCCTCCTCACATACTTTTTCCAAATTTTAGTTTGGTGTTTTTGCTTCTGCTAAAACAGCCTCGGGAGAGAGGTTTTGCAGGCTGTGGTGCCCTCAGTTTAGGGCCCGCCTCTCTTTTTGTCCCTCCTGTTAGCATTCTGTGTACTCTAGAGCTTGGGTATGTTTCCCACAAGTAAGGAATGCAGCTGTGGACTCTTCCCATATTAAGAAGGAAAACCATAAATTATGACTTCCCAGATAATTTCCTTTCCTTCTGTATGGGAAGAGTCCACAGCTCCCGCCCGTGTTCTCAGATGGGAGGCCCTACATTTAAATTTATTCTTCTGGCACCTTTTTTTCACCCTGATGTTTCTCCTACTGTTCCTTGTGCCTCGGCAGAATAACTGGGCATGAGGGAAGTGGGGGAGGTATTTAAGCCTTTGGCTGGGGTGTCTTTGCCTCCTCCTGGTGGCCAGGTTCAGTATTTCCCACAAGTAAGGAATGCAGCTGTGGACTCTTCCCATACAGAAGGAAAGGAAATTCTCTGGTAAGTCATAATTGTTTTTTTAGTATAACAGTATCATTTTTATCCCCCCCAGAGCACTGGATGATATACGAGAGAGCATCAAGGAGTTGCAGTACTATAGGGAGAGCATTTTCAAAAAAAATGCAGATGAGGAAAAGAGGAAGATCCTAGAAAATGGAGACGTTGCCAAAGCGAACTCTGTTACTGACAAATAATTCATTTTTTCTCTGCCTATTTATACACTCACAACTGGGGCCCCCACTTAAGAGCAAGAAAAAGCCTCAGAGTAACCTTTTAAGGGCCACTGAAACAAGATGACATGTTCCAGTTCATGAACAGAAAAATGCTGTTAATTTGAAATAAAGCTACATTTTTCAGGCAAGCCGTAGACTTCACACAAAAAAAACCCCACCTGTTTTAGTTAAATTTTTAATGAGAACCCCCCCTCCGCATATCCCAGAATGATACAGTATGAATCCATATTGAGGAACTACACCTTAAAGACACATAACAAGAATAATTATAATAGACAGTGATGAGAATGCAAGTCTCTAATGTGCAATGTCCTAAGTGGCACTTAATTAACTTAGGTAATTGTGTTTTACGTTCACATAACAGCGACTGAGAGATTGATTTGTTTTCAGGGTTTCTTACTTTTGCAAAACAAATAGTTGCCAGCACACGTAGTAAAATAGCAGGTCTTTGGTACATTACTTTTTAGTTCAAACAGGTTCTCTCTATATTTTTATTATTTTACCAACATGCTAAAAAAAAGTTTTAGATAGCAGAGATGTAACTGTACCATTTGTACGACTAATTTATGTCCTGCTGTGAGTGCACAAGGGAACACTTAAAGTGATGGTAAACTTTCCCCCTTGTATTAACAGATCAAGAATGCAAACAATATTTTAGATGGAGTTAAATTCATTGGTTGTAAGGAAGATACGCTTTAACATACTTTTTGATGTAGCGCTGAAATTCAAATACTCTACGCTCTGGCCACCCACTTCAAAACAATTTTTTTTGTGAGCTAACAGTTTGAACTGTACTTCAAACAGTGCTCTAGCTACAAAAAAAATGTAAGTGCCATATGGCTAGAGTCCCGATTGGAGGACAATTTAAATCACTGGCTCACAAAAAAAAGAAAAATACTCTTGAAGTGGGTGGCCATAGTGTGGGGTATTTGAATTTCAGTGCTATATTAAAAAGTAAGTTACAGCATATCTATATTACAACTGATTAATTAAACTCTATCTAAAATATTTTTACATTCTGGATCTGTTTATACAAAGGAGAAAGATTACCAAGATGGAGATAGTTCTATGTTGTGTTTGATTTCAAAGGAATCTGTTTCTAGAGTTATGTTAAAGATAGCTGAAAGTGTAAACACATTTGTACATGTGGTTTCAAGCAGGATGTGCATTAAATCCATAAGTTTAAAACAAAAAAATATAGTCTTCAATTAGATGAACATTTTACTCATTGCAATGTTAGTTCGGGATATGCAAATTGTATTTCTTTCATGTAATTGTATTTTTTGCGGCTTCACTACATCCAAAGTTTATATCTCTGTTTAATAATTTCACCAAGGACCAGCATGACTAGTTATCAGCTCTTGATTCCTAGGAGCCACTCTGCAAAGTTTATTTGGAGATTGTTGTAACAATATATTGCTCTTTTACAAGCAAAGGTTATTTTTATTGTTTGTCTTGAACTATAATAAACTATTTTTCTTACAGATGTGCAGATTCAGTATAAGATTTTTCCACTTCAGTGTGGTAGTCTTGCAGAAAATATTTTTTAATGAAAATAAATCGGTAACTATGTTAAACACCTGAACAAAGAATTAGGTATTTGTAATATATTTATTGGGAGCCTCTTGTGCCAAAACATGAACTTTATATGTTCTAGGATTGCAGACAAATCATTCTAGAAAACTGTAGTAACTAGATAAAGGGACAATCAAAACAAATTTGGAATCCACATGGATGCATTTCAGTTTTGAATAGAAGCATTTTTGTAATATACAAATGCATGGGACAAGCATAAGGCTATCCTACGAACTAGATAAGTTTATACTGTTAGGTAAGGTCGGGCAGACTTGCTGGGCCTATGGCTCTTATCTGCGGTCAATATCTATGTTTCTATATTAGCCATAATGCTTCTAATAGAAGCTATAGCTGTTTCACAAGTGTATTTAAGTATGCTTCATGCATCAGCATTTTAAACACATCAGTTGCTTAGAGAGCCTGGTAATGACTCAATTTGTTCATTGCTGACATGATACAAGCCCCACTGGCTCTATGAGAAGCTGCTGTTGTATTTAAGCCTTATATCCTATATTTCCACTTTGAATTGTTTCCTATTGGCATATTTTGATGTCTCTGTTCTATTTGTTTGATGCTTTATGGTGTTAATGTTGCATTAGTGAATCAAGACAATAAAAAAGGGGTTTACTATATAGGATTACTGCTCCTGATTGCCCACTGGCTGTGTCCTTTGTGAATCTGCAACCCATTGGTATCTAGGTTCATTAATGTAAACATTGTGTGCTGTGACAAATTAGAGCATGCAAGTTCTGCTTTAGCATTTACCTTTAAAAGGACATTTAAGTCAAACTGTAATGAATTAGATAGAATGTAATTTTTGTCAAGAGGGTAACTGGTAATACGCCTGCTAAGCTCATTACTTGTTCACTAGAGAATTTCATATGGGTCTCAGTCATCACATGATCTAGTGGTCTCCCCCCCCCTATAGGATGATCCATAATCCCTGTTTCCACATCTGTACAATTAGCTTCTTTCTCCCCACTTCTGGATAAGACTCCTCAAACATTTAAAACTCCAATAGATCTACATACATTTGAAAAATGGTCCAAAAACTAGGGCTATAATCAAAGGATTCCAAAACTTTAGGTTTTTTTTGCACCAACTTACCATCAATTTCATATACTACACCTTAATATATCATCACATACCTATTTTTACAGTCAAACAAAGTTTCTAAACATTAGAAAAAATAATTTTTATTTTCTACGATGACGTCCTATCACCCAACCCTCAAATATGGGCCGTGCATGATCCAACTCACTTTCCAATAGTATTTAGAATTTGTTCATCTCATTAACTGGCGATGTTTTGTAAATGCACATTTCCATCCGTCGACCCACGCATGTGCATATCCATTCACTAATTATTGCCATGTTTAAATAAAGATTTTATGCTCATTATTAGGGAGATTCTTGCAGCGCTCCTTTATTACCTGCTATCTTCAGCATGGTCATCATCTCTGTCTGATCTAGCTGAAGTGGGTCTGCAGGCTTGAGTGACGTATAATATGATGAGTAGTGAATATCTCGCATGCGCATAGCGGCAAGAATCCACCATATTTTTTTTTAATTTTTTTTTTTTTTTATTATGAAATGTGTGAAACATTACATATATATGCATATACAAGCAAAACAAAACATCATTGCATAGTAATGACAACACACAGAAACAGATACATTTGCTCATTTCTTAACTATTCAAGATGCCATAATATAGGATTCATGGTTTGAGAACAGGGTAGTGCTTATGTCAATGGGTGTGTGGGATGTTGAAAACCAAATGTAAGACTTAGCTAGAGTCGGGTAATTAACGGTCCTGTTGAGACAAGAAAAATGGAAGGGTTAAGGAGAGGAAAAAAAAGGGGGGGGGGAGTTTGACCATTAGCTGAGCCTACCTTCTCCCAGTGCTACAGTTCTTTCAGCTTAAGCTTCCATTTGTCCCAAGTTTGGGCATGCAGGTATAATTTATTATGTTGCGCAAATATTGGGCTCTCCATAGATTCTAGGTAACTCATAATTTTGGTGACCTCACTCCACGTAGGGGGCGCCTTTTGTTTCCATCGTCTGGCAATCGACAGCTTTGCTGCCATGAGCAGATAGACACTAAGTAGCTTTGTATGGGGTGAGGACAATTTGATATCTAGGTGAAATAAGATAGTTTGTGGTTTGCTCCCTAGCAGGGGATCCAACCTAGAGCATCTGTCCATAAGTATATCCATGAAGGGTTTCAGCACTGGGCATTCCCACCATATGTGAGCTGGCGCACCCACCATTCCGCACTCTCTCCAGCACATAGGAGAATTGGCGGTCGAAATTTTGAAGCGTCTCAGAGGCGTGAGATGCCACTGGGTGCAAACTTTAATTTTAAGTTCCAGCATTGTGATGCAGTGAAGAGCTCGCCTGGTGAGCGCTACGGACCTGGACTACTCGTCCTGACTTGCATGGAATTTGAGTGCCCTCTCCCAAGAAATGATATGGGAAGACTTACAAAACATCGGGGGGTTAAGTACGTCTCTATAGGAGACCGAGACAGCTCCCGGGACTCTTCCCGAGAGCCCACCTCCTCTCCCAGTTGGTGGGCTGACGAAGAAGCTGGTTGAGAAAACCCCAAGATTTCAACAGACTACGTAGTCTCCAGAATTCAAATTTTAGAAGCTGAGGTGGATTATAGGTAGAGCTAAACTGTGACAGGGTGATCAGGGTGCCGGAGGGAAAAAGGTCGGCAATGCAATTGATCCCATGTGCCCGCCACAGGGACAGGTGTGAGTCGAGAGCTTTAAGTAAGCCTGATAGGGAGTGTATGGGTGAGGGGCAATCTGTGGTAGCGAACATATTTTATCCCAGAAGCGAAGAGCGAACAGGATGATGGTGTTTTGGATATCAAAACAGGGCCGAACAGGCAGCCAAATTAGTTCGGTAAGTTGTAGTGAACTCGGAAAGGTTGCCTGTTCCAAGGCCCACCATTTACTGTTTGAAGAGGTAGAGTTCCAGAAGAGTATGTTGGCTAGCCTTGCTGCTTCATGGTAGTAGGTTAAGTTGGGGGCGCCGGCGCCTCCACTTAAGAGAGGCTGCTGCATTATTCTCGTGGCCACCCGCGGGTGTTTATACTTCCAGACATACCTGTTGCTAACTTGCTGAAATTTACTAATCAGGGATTTAGGTATTGGGATAGGTAGGGTGGTTCGGAAAAGGTAAGTAAGCCTGGGAAGCAATACCATCTTGAATGCTGCTATTCTACCTAACCAGGATATACAGGGGACATTCCATCCCTCTGCATTCTTTTGAAATTGCTGTAGAAGAGGAAGGAAGTTGGATTCAATGATAGTAGAAATATTACAAGTTAAAGACTCCTAAGTGCTGTTGTCTTAAGTTCTGCGAGCTCCTCATCTGGTAGATTAATGGTGTAAGCGTCAGTTTTACTAACGTTAAGTTTGTAAAAACGTATTTGCCCAAACTCATGTAACAGCCTAAAAAGGGCAGGGAGGGACCGGGAGGGGTCAGCTAAGAATATAGTTAAGTCATCGGCAAATAGGGCCGTTTTTTGTTTGGTACCTGCAATTTCGACACCCTCAATATCCATACTCATCCTGATCGCCTTCGCCAAAGGATTCATAGCTAATGTAAATATAAGTGGGGACAGGGGGCACCCCTATCTTGTCTCATTAGTGATGGGAAAGGCAGGGGATTGAAATCCCAAGCCTCTCACTGATGCCGAGGGGGAGGAATAGAGTGCTTTGATGCAAGTATGAAAATACGTGGGAAAGACGAATTTAGTCAAAACCTCGAATAAGTAAGCCCAATTCACGCGGTCGAAGGCTTTTTCAGCGTCTAACGCTATCGCTGTGCAAGGGGATCCCGCTTTCGTGGCTGCAAAATAAATATTAAGAATGCGCTGTGTATTATCCGGCCCCTCTACCAGGCGTAAAGCCAACCTGATCCCAGTCCACCAGTGAGGGAAGTATACGGTTTAGTCTGGCTGCCAAAAGCTTAGCCAGGGTCTTCACGTCAGTGTTAATGATATGGGATGGAAATGTTCGCAAACATTGGGTACTTTCCCCCGGTTTCGGGATAGTTACGATTGTAGCTTGTAAAAATTCTGAGGGAAGAGCTCCAGTATGTCTAGCTAACATGAAGACTTGAGTTAGCAAGGGAGAAAGATAGGAACTGAATTTTTTATAGAAAAGAGTAGAATAGCCGTCAGGCCCTGAGGCCTTATGGGGCTTAAGGGTTTTAATAGCTAGATTCACCTCATCTACACTAAAAGAGTCCAAGAATTCTTTTTGGTCCTCAGATAGGGACTGCAGAGAGAGGGAGTTCAGAATTTTTTTAATGCGTTCTACTGATGGGGCCAGAGTATCTGGGGAATCTGTTAAGTTATACAAGGAGGAGTAGTAAGTGGCAAATGCTCTGCCAATGTCAGCCGGCAAACGAACCACTGCCTCAGGAATTTTAATATACGGGATGTGGGCCGCTGCAGTGCATTGTCTCAATTTGTTAGCTAGCAAGCGGTCAGCTTTGTTTCCTTGGCTTCCAAATACTCTAATTGCTTCTTAACTGCCTCTATTTGTGGCAGTATGGAGGTATCTAGTGTATTCATATGCGCAGAGGTTAAATTGCGGAGTTTGACATGTAATTGAGCTAGTGTTCCCCCAACTTGTCTCCTATATTCAGAATTAAGTTTTATGAATACACCTCTCACATATGCCTTAAGGGTGCCCCATAAACAATAGTCACAGAGCCATTATCATTTATGGCTAGGAAGTGCCCAATCTCTTTATGTATGTGAGTAATGTTGGTTGGTAAGGTGAGGAGAAATTCAGGCAACTTCCAAGAGTGCTTAGAAGTCAGAGTATTGGGACAATTAATAGTCATCTGCACAGGGGAGTGGTCCGACCATGCGCAGCCAGGCATACTCGTGGACTGAATGTTATCTAAAAGGTGGGGATCACAGAAAACGTAGTCGATTCTAGTGTAGGTATTATGAACTGTGGAATAATAGGAGAAGTCCCTGGAGGAGGGGTGATGGGAGCGCCAGTCATCAAACAGGTTGTACTGTGCAGTCAGGTTGTAAAATTGCTTAGTGGTTCTGGTTGTAAGGGGATCACATGGTTTAAGCTTGGGGGAACGTATGTCCAAGGCAGTATCAAGCACCATATTGAAATCCCCCGCCAGGAGCAGATTTTTTTGTTTTATGCGTGGACAAGATCTGCAGAAACTTTCTCAGTGCCTTGATTTGCCGAGAGTTAGGGCCATAATAGCATGCCAGAGTAAAAGGTATGTTGTCTAATTTACAGTTTACAATTAAGAATCGGCCCTGGGGGTCGCTATAGGCGTCTAGTTTCTTGTACGCAAGAGTCTGGTGTATTAATATCGCAACACCTCTGGATTTCCCAGAAAAAGATGCTATTTCTACTACTGGGTAATTGCTATATTTCAGGGGTATGGGGGAATTCCCTACCCAGTGGGTCTCTTGGAGAAATTTGAGATTTAGTGTGAGCTAGGTATCTCATAAGCCTACTTCTTTTATTGGGGGTATTGAGGCCCCTGACATTATGGGACGTACATATCGGTGTCATGGTGCAGAGTAGGGGAAAAAACAGGGAGTAAGGGGAATGGAAATACGCAGAGAGGAAGTAGGGAGGGAGTAATCAGTCGACAATATTAAATTAAATTAAAGTCCGGATGAGAAAGTTAACTAAAGTTGTGGTATTAACGAGAGAAACCGCTTAGGTAGTCCTCCTAGAGAAGGAGGCTCCTTTCATGTGGAGGGAAAGGAGGAGGGGGGAGATTGGTTAGTGTTAGGTATAGACACTTCTGTCTGATGGCGTGATCGCTAGGGAGGAAGTGGTCGCACGGAAGGGAAGGAGAAAGGGATAGTAGAGATAAAGGCAATAGGAGAAAGAGGTGACTTAGGGCTAGATTTATTATAGCTGAGGCATACAGGGGCGCGTATACGCGCCCCTGTACGCCTCAGCTCACCTGTGGCGGGGCGAAATTACCCGCAGGTATTTGGCATTGTACACGAGCGCAATCCCGCCCCCTGCCCGCGCACAGCCAATCACGCGCGGGCAGGAGCTGTCAATCTCCTCGGTCGTACTCGACCGAGGAGATTGAATTTTGCCAGTTTAGAGGTGGCGAATAGCTTAGGGAAGCAGCGGTCTGGTGTCGCTGCTTGATAAATCACGGCGAGCAAGTTCTTGCGAGAACTTGCTGCCGTAGGGGCTTGATAAATCTAGCCCTTAGGATGGCCGTTTCGCCTGTCAACTGGGGTAGTGGGGTAATGTGAGTAAGTGTATGGATGTCAGTGTTCGTGTGTGAACATCAATAATAATAGGGGGACAATGAGTCTTGGGGTTACCTGTGTAACCAACGGAACTCAAAACCAAATAAACCAACATACCACTCTACAGGTGAACAAAACATTCACTTTTCATATTGCATAAAACCTTGAGACAAGAAACATAAAAAAGAAGCAAAACAGAGAGAAAACTGTGCACGCGCATACATATATGCCTCAGAGGGCTCCCTAGGAGGCCCTCAGTGACCCGCCTGACTTGTAATCTAGGGTTGAGGAGGCGTGCTTTCTGTAATTTATGTTGGTGGGGAGCTCTGCAGCGACAGGTTAATGCCCTGCCATCACAGAGACGTGGGGTCCTGTGGTAGCTAACACCTTGGATGGGGCCTGATACTAAAGCCGAGTTCCGGTAGAGAGACCTCCTATCTAATAGGAGCACATGTGACGTGGGTTCTATGTTTCAGAGCTCAGGGGGCAAGATGCACTAATCAGCTATGTGTGTGTGTCAGGGCAACTCCCCAATGCATACTCTGCCTAACTTGAGTGTGTAGGGGATCACCGAGGCTTGAATTTATGCACTTTTTCAAAGCATGGAATAACACAAGGATCAATAAAATGGTTAACATGTCAACAATATACTACATTTCTAATAATCAGTGCATAGAACTGGATTAACACAAGAAACATTAACATTTACCACCATATAGGGGTTATTCAGCGCCACAATGAATTGGGATTCTGGTGGAGCTAGATAAAAAAGTGAATCCAATCGAATCACTGACCTATGCAATAAGGTGGTAAGTAATATACAGTAGAAAAGTTTTGATCCCCGAGGCACACAGATAAAACTCACTAATCAAAAAAAAATTAAACTACCTGAATGACATGTTAAAAAACAAAACAAAACATAGACCTGTAAAATAGGATATAAAGGTTAGTTTCTGCTTATACTTATCAGAGCAGTCCCAGTCGGATTGAAGCAGTCCCTTCAAGTGTCCCGAGGGTCTGAAAAAACAGTTGTTTGAAAAAGAAAAAAGACAAAAAAAAAGTTACAGTTCAATAAGCTGTGTCTCCCCCTAGGATTCTGGGGAGCTAGATCTGTGTCTTGGAGATAGAGCTGTCCATCCTGTATGCGTAGCTTGCCTGTGCTGGATACTTCTTGGGCCCGCTGATGACCGGTCAGGAATTGGGGCTCCAGGGCGCTCAGATGAAGCTTGTGAAACATCTGGTTGGGTGCTAGTCGACCATTCCAAAGCTGTGGCACTCAGTTGTTTTGTCTGCGTCTGAGATTTAGCTCCCTGAGCAGGAAGTAAGTTCCACGCTTTCAATAGCACATACCCTTTAGAAGCCTTTAGCACTGTATGCATTCTATTGTCCTTAAAAATTAATAGTTTAATAGGATAGCCCCATCGGTATCTGATGTTACTTTTCCTCAGTGTGGAGGTGCTTTCTGAGAAGGTTTTTCTAAGTTGTAGAGTCCGCATGGACAAATCAGGGAAAATCTGTAAGCCTTTGAATTTGTCAGGTAGAGCAGGCTTCTGGAAGTGAGCTCTCTGGATTCTTTCTTTATAGGTAAAGTAATGCAATCGAACTATTACATCACGTGGCTGGTCATCTGGCAAACCCTTAGGTTTAAGTGAGCGATGTGCTCTATCCATCAGGCCCTCTGAGTCAGTGGTTGTTGGGGCGAGACAGTTGAATAATTCCTTCAGGAATGGCTGTAGAGCGGATGGAGAAACAGATTAAGGCACACCCCGAATCCTAAGGTTGTTGCGCCGAGATCTGTCCTCAATGTCTGCTATCTTGTCTTCCACCGCGTCAAAGTAATCAGAGAGTTCTTGCGTAAAGTTTAGGATGTTTGTTTGCTCAGTAGCGAGATCCTCATGTCACCTTTCCAGAGTGTTAATTTGCTCATTTGTGCAAAAGATTTCAATTCAGCTGTTGAAGCCGCCAGTTTGGCTGTAAAAGAGGCGTGATGCTTATCAAGAAGCAACTTTAGGGAGTCTAATATGAATGCAGGGGTGACTGCTGCATCTGGAACCTGATGCATTTCTTGCATAGCGGAGAGAGTAAGCTCAAAAGATTCAGATCTGGGTGAGTCAGGCGTGGCTGTTTCAGCATGGTGCTCAGCAGGTGTGGGGTTAAAATGATCCATCACAGTCTTTTTAGGCATGAACTGCTGCCTATTCTTGTCCTTCTTCCTAGCTGGGTGTGACATGTTGTTCCTGACAGAGGGGATGATACAGGGATATTTAAAAATACCTGTCCCCCGTAAAATGAAAATGAGGTCCCAACTGAAATATCCCTTATAGAGAATGGAAACTATAGGATCGCTGGAGGAACTCTGATTGGTAGACAGGCAGCTCAGGCCCAAATGTATTTATTCCATAATAAACAGATGTCTATATGATAGAATGAGAGGAGGATAAAGGCAGTCAATGTAGAGTATATTAAGTATAGTGAGGGCTTAGCTGCATATACTTAAACTTAGCCTTTATATGGGCTATCCAGGGCTATTCATCACCCTTTGTTACCTGTGTAAGTTCTGAATTATATAGCAGTGGCTACTGAAAAAGTTGAGTTGCCAGGCACGGTGTAGGGGAGACTAAGGCTGCTTGACAGTGGCCGAGGCAGCGATTGCCAGTGAGAGTGTGTAGCCCTGGCACAATATCCCCAAGTTTACAGGGTAGCGTTCATTTAGTTGACCCCATGTGAATTGGACTCACTTGCCTGATCAACCCGCCGGCTCCTACAGGGCTAGGAGCGTCAGCTATTGTGTGGGAGCGTGACCAGCTAGACCTCTATCTGTGCAAAGCTCCGTTCGTGGTTAGCTGCTACGCAATCTGTGACCCATCCAAGATGGCACCTGTCTTCTAGATACGGACGTGTCGCCAAGCCCTCCGTGTTCTAGGTGGAGAACGCTCCTTTAAGGTAGGTCCTTCTCAGTGCCCGTGCCTCCCAGAATAACGGCTGTTCCAGCCAGCAGAGGCTTCAGCTAAGATCTAAGATACAAGGGAACCAGATGCGGTGCTACTTGCACCGGGTACTATCGGCTTCCCATTTCCAGTGGGCCGACAGTATTAGCCCACTAACTGCCAGGAGGGGATAGTGTAGGGATAGCTCTGGACCAAACACACTTTTGTTGCGTATATATATATATATACATACAGTATCTCACAAAAGTGAGTATACCCCTCACATTTTTGTAAATATTTTATTATATGTTTGCATGTGACAACACTAAAGAAATGACACTTTGCTACAATGTAGTGAATGTACAGCCTGTATAACAGTGTAAAGTTGCTATCCCCTCAAAATCACTCAACACACAGTCATTAATGTCTAAACTGTTAGCAACAAAAGTGAGTACACCCCTAAGTGTAAATGTCCAAATTGGGCCCAATTAGCCATTTTCTCTCCCGGTGTCATGTGACTCAGTGTTACAAGGTCTTAGGTGTGAATGGGGCAGGTCTGTTAAATTTGGTGTTATTGCTCTCACACTCTCATACTGGTCACTGGATGTTCAATATGGCACCTCATGGCAAAGAACTCTCTAAAGATCTGAAAAAAAGAATTGTTGCTCTACATAAAGAAGGCCTAGGCTGAAAGAAGATTGCCAAGACCCTGAAACTGAGCTGCAGCACAGTGGGCAAGACCAAACAGCGGTTTTACAGGACAGGTTCCACTCAGATCAGACCTCCCCATGGTCAACCAAAGGAGTTGAGTGCACGTGCTCAGCGTCATATCCAGAGGTTGTCTTTGGGAAATAGATGTATGAGTGCAGAGGTTGAAGGGGTGGGGAGTCAGCCTGGCAGTGCTCAGACAATACGCCGCACACTGCATCAAATTGGTCTGCATGGCTGTCATCCCAGAAGGAAGCCTCTTTTAAAGATGATGCACAAGAAAGCCTGCAAACAGTTTGTTGAAGAGAAGCAGATTAAGGACATGGTTTACTGGAACCATGTCCTGTTGTCCGATGAGACCAAGATAAACTTATTTGGTTTAGATGGTGTCAAGCATGTGTGGCGGCAACCAGGTGAGGAGTACAAAGACAAGTGTGTCTTGCCTACAGTCAAGCATGGTAATGGGAGTGCCATGTTCTGGGCCTGCATGAGTCCTGCTGGCACTGGGGAGCTACAGTTCATTGAGGGATCCGTGAATGCCCACATGTACTGTGACATACTGAAGAAGAGCATGATCCCTACCCTTCGGAGACTGGGCCGCAGGGCAGTATTCCAACATAACGACCCCTAACACACTTACAAGACGACCACTACCTTGCTAAAGAAGCCGAGGGTAAAGGTGATGGACTGACGAAGCATGTCTCCAGACCTAAACCCTATTGAGCATCTGTGGGGCATCCTCAAACGGAAGATGGAGGAGAGCAAGGTCTCTAACATCTATCTCTGATGTCGTCAAGGAGGAGTGGAATAGGACTCCAGTGGCAACCTGTGAAGCTCTGGTGAACTCCATGCCCAAGAGGGTTAAGGCAGTTCTGGAAAATAATGGTGGCCACACAAAATATTGACACTTTGGGCCCAATTTGGACATTTCCACTTAGGGGTGTACTTACTTTTGTTGCCAATGGTTTCGACATTAATGGCTGTGTGTTGAGTTATTTTGAGGGGACCGCAAATTTACACGGTTATTCAGGCTGTACACTCACTACTTTACATTGTAGCAAAATGTCATTTCTTCAGTGTTGTCATATGAAAATATATAATAAAATATTTTCAAAAATGTGAGGGCCGTTCTGTATGTATGTGTGTGTGTATATATATATATATATATATATATATTAAACATACTACAAACCTCAAAGTCTATTTGCAAATGTATTTATTGACATGATAAATTCTAATTAATCAAACTGAAACTAAAATATATAAATATTAATTTGAAATGAAATCAACTAAAACCATTGCTCAGACTTACTAAAATTTAAATAAATTGTTGCAAAACTAAGTACAGGCGTACCTGAGAGATATTGTGGGTTCAGTTCCAGATCACCGCAATAAAGTGAATATAGTAATAAAGTGAGTCACACTTATTTTTTCCCCAGTGCATATAAACGTTATATTTACACTATATTGTAGTCTATTAAGTGTGCAATAGCATTATGGGTAAAAAAAATATATATACATACCGTAATTAAAAAATACTTTATTGCTACAAATAACAATTATCTGAGCCTTTAGTGTAATCTTTTTGCTGGTGGTGTGTGTATGTGTTTATATATGTTGGGAAAATGGCGCCAATAGACTTGCTTGAAACAGGGTTGCCACAAACCTTCAATTTGTAAAAAGAGCAATATCTGTGAAGAGAAATACAGTGAAGCGCAATAAAACAAGGTTTGCCTGTAAATTAAAATGAATTTGAAACGCCAAAAATATTATAAACACAGCACTATGTTATATTTAGCGGGTCAGAAGATCCTGATAAAGAATGTAATGATAAAACAAAAAGGAAGAAAGCTCCTCATCGGGTAGACAACCAAAGCAAGACATAGGGGGGTAGTTATCAACGTGTCAACTTTCCTGCCTTCGCCGGCCCAATACGCCCGCCTAAGCTCGCCTCACATCGCCGCCGCGGACCTGAAAAATTTCGCCTAAGTTATCAAATAAAGCTGTCAAAAAGCCACTGGGCGATGAGCAGCGGACTGTGAGAGTTATCACTCATCCGATCTCGCAGCTCTTCGGCTTTTTCCCAGCTTTATTGCTAGCCTGTCACTAAGCACTCACACTAACTACACTGTTCTACCCCCTATACCGGCGCCCCCGGAGCCCCCCGCAACTAAATAATGTAACTAACCCCTAATCCGCCGCTCCTAGACCCTGCCGCAACTCTGATAAATGTATTAACCCCTAAACCGCCGCTCCTAGACCCTGCCGCAACTCTGATAAATGTATTAACCCCTAAACCGCCGCTCCCGGACACCGCTGCCACCTACATTATACCTATTAACCCCTATCCTGCCCCCCCTACACCGTCGCCACCTATAATAAATTTATTAACCCCTATCCTGCCCCCCACTACACCGCCGCCACTGTAATAAATTTATTAACCCCTAAACCTAAGTCTAACCCTAACACCCCCCTAACTTAAATATTAATTAAATAAATCTAAATAATATTTCTATTATGAACTAAATTAATCCTA
Organism: Bombina bombina; assembly: GCF_027579735.1. Taxonomy (NCBI): domain Eukaryota; kingdom Metazoa; phylum Chordata; class Amphibia; order Anura; family Bombinatoridae; genus Bombina; species Bombina bombina. The sequence goes on from NC_069506.1 coordinate 337,162,676, forward strand.
TTTAAAACTAAATACTTACCTTTAAAATAAACCCTAATATAGCTACAATATAAATAATAATTATATTGTAGCTATTTTAGGATTTATTTTTATTTTACAGGCAAATTTCAATTTATTTTAACTAGGTACAATAGCTATTAAATGGTTATTAACTATTTAATAGCTACCTAGCTAAAATAAAGAGAAATTTACCTGTAAAATAAAAACTAACCTAAGTTACAATTACACCTAACACTACACTATACTTTAATAAATTATTCCTATTTAAAACTAAATACTTACCTTCAAAATAAACCCTAATATAGCTACAATATAAATAATAATTATATTGTAGCTATCTTAGGATTTATTTTTATTTTGCAGGTAACTTTGTATTTATTTTAGCTAGTTAGAATAGTTATTAAATAGTTATTAACTATTTAATAACTACCTAGCTAAAATAAATACAAAATTACCTGTAAAATAAATCCTAACCTAAGTTACAATTAAACCTAACACTACACTATCATTAAATAAATTAAATAAATTACCTACAAATAACTACAATTAAATACAATTACATAAACTAACTAAAGTACAAAAAATTAAAAAAGCTAAGTTACAAAAAATAAAAAAATAGGTTACAAACATTTTAAAAATATTACAATTTTAAGCTACTTACACCTAATCTAAGCCCCCTAATAAAATAACAAACCCCCCCAAAATAAAAAAATGCCCTACCCTATTCTAAATTAAAAAAGTTCAAAGCTCTTTTACCTTACCAGCCCTTAAAAGGGCCATTTGTGGGGCATGCCCCAAAGAATTCAGCTCTTTTGCCTGTAAAAGAAAAATACAACCCCCCCAACATTAAAACCCACCACCACATACCCCTAATCTAACCCAAACACCCCTTAAAATAACCTAACACTAATCCCCTGAAGATCATCCTACCTTTAGTCGTCTTCACTCAGCCGAGCCACCGATGGAACTGAAGAGGAGATCCGGACCGGCAGAAGTGATCCTCCAAGCGGCGCTGAAGAAATCTTCCATCCAATGAAGTGATCCTCCAAGCGGCGCTGAAAAAGTCTTCCATCCGGGCGATGTCATCTTCCAAGAGGCGCTGAAGAAGTCTTCGATCCGGGCGATGTCATCTTCCAAGCCGGGTCTTGAATCTTCATCCCGCCGACGCGGAACATCCTTCTTTACCGACGGACTACCGACGAATGAAGGCTCCTTTAAGGGACGCCATCTTGGATGACGTCCCTTCAATTCCGATTGGCTGATAGGATTCTATCAGCCAATCGGAATTAAGGTAGGAAAAATCTGATTGGCTGATTGAATCAGCCAATCAGATTCAAGTTCAATCCGATTGGCTGATCCAATCAGCCAATCAGATTGAGCTCGCATTCTATGATTCTTGTTTCGATCAGCCAATCGGATTGAACTTGAATCTGATTGGCTGATTCAATCAGCCAATCAGATTTTTCCTACCTTAATTCCGATTGGCTGATAGAATCCTATCAGCCAATCGGAATTGAAGGGACGCCATCTTGGATGACGTCCCTTAAAGGAGCCTTCATTCGTCGGTAGTCCGTCGGTAAAGAAGGATGTTCCGCGTCGGCGGGATGAAGATTCAAGACCCGGCTTGGAAGATGACATCGCCCGGATAGAAGACTTCTTCAGCGCCTCTTGGAAGATGACATCGCCCGGATGGAAGACTTTTTCAGCGCTGCTTGGAGGATCACTTCATCAGATGGAAGATTTCTTCAGCGCCGCTTGGAGGATCACTTCTGCCGGTCCGGGTCTCCTCTTCAGTTCCATCGGTGGCTCGGCTGAGTGAAGACGACTAAAGGTAGGATGATCTTCAGGGGATTAGTGTTAGGTTATTTTAAGGGGGGTTTGGGTTAGATTAGGGGTATGTGGGTAGTGGGTTTTAATGTTGGGGGGGTTGTATTTTTCTTTTACAGGCAAAAGAGCTAAATTCTTTGGGGCATGCCCCACAAATGGCCCTTTTAAGGGCTGGTAAGGTAAAAGAGCTTTGAACTTTTTTAATTTAGAATAGGGTAGGGCATTTTTTTATTTTGGGGGGGGGTTTGTTATTTTATTAGGGGGCTTAGATTAGGTGTAAGTAGCTTAAAATTGTTGTAATATTTTTAAAATGTTTGTAACCTATTTTTTTTATTTTTTGTAACTTAGCTTTTTTAATTTTTTGTACTTTAGTTAGTTTATGTAATTGTATTTAATTGTAGTTATTTGTAGGTAATTTATTTAATTTATTTAATGATAGTGTAGTGTTAGGTTTAATTGTAACTTAGGTTAGGATTTATTTTACAGGTGATTTTGTATTTCTTTTAGCTAGGTAGTTATTAAATAGTTAATAACTATTTAATAACTATTGTAACTAGCTAAAATAAATACAAAGTTACCTGTAAAATAAATATAATTCCTAAAATAGCTACAATGTAATTATTAATTACATTGTAGCTATCTTAGGGTTTATTTTACAGGTACGTATTTAGTTTTAAATAGGAATAATTTATTAAAGTATAGTGTAGTGTTAGGTGTAATTGTAACTTAGGTTAGTTTTTATTTTACAGGTAAATTTCTCTTTATTTTAGCTAGGTAAGCTATTAAATAGTTAATAACTATTTAATAGCTATTGTACCTAGTTAAAATAAATTGAAAGTTACCTGTAAAATAAAAATAAATCCTAAGATAGCTACAATATAATTATTAATTACATTGTAGCTATATTAGAGTTTATTTTAAAGGTATTTAGTTTTAAATAGGATTAATTTAGTTCATAATAGAAATATTATTTAGATTTATTTAATTAATATTTAAGTTAGGGGGGTGTTAGGGTTAGTGTTAGACTTAGGTTTAGGGGTTAATAATTTTATTACAGTGGCGGCGGTGTAGTGGGGGGCAGGATAGGGGTTAATAAATGTATTATAGGTGGCGACGGTGTAGGGGGGGCAGATTAGGGGTTAATAAATTTAATATAGGTTGCGGTGGGCTCCGGGAGCGGCGGTTTAGGGGTTAATATGTATAGAGTAGCTTGCGGTGGGCTCCGGGAGCGGCGGTTTATGGGTTAATATGTATAGAGTAGCTTGCGGTGGGCTCTGGGAGCGGCGGTTTAGGGGTTAATACATATATTATAGTTGCGGTGGGCTCCGGGAGCGGCGGTTTAGGGGTTAATATGTATAGAGTAGCTTGCGGTGGGCTCCGGGAGCGGCGGTTTAGGGGGTAATAACTTTATTTGGTTGTAGCGGTGTAGGGGGGACAGATTAGTGGTGTTTAGACTCGGGGTACATGTTAGGGTGTTAGGTGTAGACAGTTCCCATAGGAATCAATGGGATATCTGGCAGCAGCGAACTTGTACTTTCGCTATGGTCAGACTCCCATTGATTCCTATGGGATCCGCCGCCTCCAGGGTGGCGGTTTGAAAACCAGGTACGCTGGGCCGGAAAAGTGCCGAGCGTACCTGCTAGTTTTTTGATAACTAGCAAAAGTAGTCAGATTGTGCCGCACTTGTGTGCGGAACATCTGGAGTGACGTAAGAATCGATCTGTGTCGGACTGAGTCCGGCGGATCGAAGTTTACGTCATAAAATTCTACTTTTGCCGGTCTCTAGCCTTTGATAACTAAGGCGAATCAGCCTCGTCACAAATACGCTGTGGAATTCCAGCGTATTTGAGGTTGACGGCTTGATAACTAGGCCCCATAGAGTCAAACAGGCCTGTTAAGAGTACTACTCATATAGTAAAGGACGTAGATGTGTATAACCAGCAGACAGGATCCTTGGAGTTGCCCGGCAGACTCGCCTCTAGTACTGGATTTTGATCTTCTTTCTGCACTCAGACAGGTGCTAAGGATAATCCTATTAGCAAGTTCGAGATCAAATCGATTGTAGGAAAAACCAAGAGACTCCACTCAAAATTGAGTAAATATCCAAACATAGCAGATGTGTAATAAAAGGTATTAAAACAATACAATGTCAGCAACGTGTTTCTCAGTATGAAACCACCGTTTCATCAGCTATATATATTACGTTCTGCTGGGAAACTTTCTAATGTTTTTTTTACCTAAAGTAATTTCTTTCCTAAGATATGGTGAGTCCACGGCTTGATTAATTACTGTTGGGAATATCACTCCTGGCCAGCAGGAGGAGGCAAAGAGCACCACAGTTAAACAGCTAAGTATCACTCACCCCCAGTCCTCCGTTCGCTCTCCTTCCAAGAGTCATTGCTCGAATCAAGCAGGAGAGGGCGTCTGTAATTCTCATAGCCCTGGCGTGGCCTCGCAGGATTTGGTATGCAGACCTAGTGGAAATGTCATCCTTTCCACCCTGGAGACTGCCTCTGAGGAAGGACCTTCTACTTCAGGGTCCCTTCCTTCATTCAAATCTCGTTTCTCTGAAGCTGACTGCTTGGAGATTGAATGCTTAGTTTTATCTAAGCGTGGATTTTTAGAGTCGGTCATTGAGACCTTGATTCAGGCTCGTAAGCCTGTGACTTACTATAAGATCTGGCGTAAATACTTGTATTGGTGTGAATCCAAAGGATACTCTTGGAGTAGAGTAAAGATTCCTAGGATTTTGTCCTTTCTCCAGGATGGTCTGCAGAAGGGTTTGTCGTCAAGTACTCTAAAGGGTCAGATTTCGGCATTGTCTATTTTGTTACATATGCGCTTGGCGGATGTGCCAGACGTGCAATCGTTTTGTCAGGCCTTGGTTAGAATTTGGCCTGTGTTTAAACCTGTTACTCCTCCATGGAGGCTTAACCTTGTTCTTAAAGTTTTACAACCGGCTCCATTTGAGCCTATGCATTATTTAGATATTAAGATGTTATCTTGGAAAGTTTTTTTTTTTCTTGTTGCTATTTCCTCTGCTCAGAGAGTTTCTGAACTCTCTGCTTTACAATCGGCTAGATTACGAGTTTTGTGTTAGGGTCTGCTAACGAGCAGTTTATGCTCACCGCTTACTTACAGACAGCACTGGTATTACAGGTTTTTACAAACCAGACAAGAAGTGAGCGTTGAGCAAAATTTTGCTCCTTACCGCACTCCAATACCAGCGCTGCTTATGTTAGCGGTGAGCTGGTGTAACGTGCTCATGCACAATTTCCCCATAGGAATCAACGGGGAGAGCAGGCTGAAAAACAGTCTAACACCTGCAAAAAAGCAGCGTAAAGCTCCTTAATGCAGCCCCATTGATTCCTATGGGGAAATACATTTTATATCTACACCTAACACCCTAACATGAACCCCGAGTCTAAACTACCCTAATCTTACTTATTAACCCCTAATCTGCTGGCCCCGACATTGCCTGCATTATATTTATTAACCCCTAATCTGCTGCTCCGGACACCACTGCCACCTACATTATACATATGAACCCCTATTCTGCTGCCCCCAACATCGTCGACACCTACATTATATTTATTAACCCCTAATCTGTTGCCCCAAAGTCGCCGCCACCTAACTACACTTATTAACCCCTAATCTGCCGCCCCCAACGTCGCCACCACTATAATAAACATATTAACCCCTAAACCGCCGCATTCCTGCCTCGCAAACATTAGTTAAATATTATTAACCCCTAATCTGCCGGCCCTAAAATCACTGCCACCTACCTACATTTATTAACCCCTAATCTCCCGCCCCCAACGTCGCCGCCACTATACTAAATGCATTAACCCCTAAACCTAAGTCTAACCCTAACCCTAACACCCCCTAACTTAAATATAATTACAATAAATCTAAATAAAAATTCCAAACATTAACTAAATAATTCCTATTTAAAACTAAATACTTACCTATAAAATAAACCCTAAGCTAGCTACAATATAACCAATAGTTACATTGTAGCTAGTTTAGGGTTTATTTTTATTTTACAGGCAAGTTTGTATTTATTTTAACTAGGTAGAATAGTTATTAAATAGTTATTAACTATTTAATAACTACCTAGCTAAAATAAATACAAAGTTACCTGTAAAATAAAACCTAACCTAAGTTACAATTATACCTAACACTACACTATAATTGAATTATTTCCCTAAATTAAATACAATTAAATAAAATGATCTAAAGTACAAAACCCCCCACTAAATTACAGAAAATAATAAACAAATTACACGATTTTTAATAATTACACCTAATCTAATCCCTCTAACAAAATAAAAATCCCCCCCCCCCAAAATAAAAAAAAGCCCTACCCTACACTAAATTACAAATAGCCTTTAAAAGGGCCTTTTGCGGGGCATTGCCCCAAAGTAATCAGCTCTTTTACCTGTAAAAAAAATTACAAATCCCCCCCAACATTAAAACCCACCACCCACACAACCAACCCTACTCTAAAACCCACCCAATACCCCCTTAAAAAAATCTAACACTAACCCCTTGAAGATCACCTTACCGGGAGAAGTCTTCATCCAACCTGGGCCGAAGTCCTCAACGAAGCCGGGAGAAGTCTTCATCCAAGCCGGGCGAAGTGGTCCTCCAGACGGGCAGAAGTCTTCATCCATCCGGCATCTTCTATCTTCATCCATCCGGCGCGGAGCGGGTGCATCTTCAAGACATCCGACGCGGAGCATCCTCTTCATCCGACGGCTAAGACTGAATGAAGGTTCCTTTAAATGACGTCATCTAAGATGGCGTCCCTTCAATTCCGATTGGCTGATAGAATTCTATCAGTCAATCGGAATTAAGGTAGAAAAAATCCTATTGGCTGTTCCAATCAGCCTATAGAATGCGAGCTCAATCCTATTGGCTGATTGCATCAGCCAATAGGAGTTTTTCTACCTTAATTCCGATTGGCTGACAGAATTAGAATCAGCCAATCGGAATTGAAGGGACGCAATCTTGGATGACGTCATTTAAAGCTACCTTCATTCAGTCTTAGCCGTCGGATGAAGAGGATGCTCCGCGTCGGATGTCTTGAAGATGGACCTGCTCCGCGCTGAATGGATTAAGACTTCTGCCAGTCTGGAGGTACACTTCGCCCGGGTTGGATGAAGACTTCTCCCGGCTTTGTTGAGGACTTCGGCCCGGTTGGATGAAGACTTCTCCCAGTAAGGTGATCTTCAAGGGGTTAGTGTTAGGTTTTTTAAGGGGGTATTGGGTGGGTTTTAGAGTAGGGTTGGTTGTGTGGGTGGTGGGTTTTAATGTTGGGGGGGCATTTGTAATTTTTTTTACAAGTAAAAGAGCTGATTACTTTGGGGCAATGCCCCACAAAAGGCTCTTTTAAGGGCTGGTAAAAGAGCTGATTACTTTTGTAATTTAGTGTAGGGTAGGGCTTTTTTATTTTTTTGGGGGGGGGCTTTTTTATTTTGTTAGGGGGATTAGATTAGGTGTAATCAGTTTAAAAATCTTGTAATTTGTTTATTATTTTCTGTAATTTAGTGGGGAGTTTTTTGTACTTTTAATTTTATTTAATTGTATTTAATTTAGGGAAATAATTTAATTATAGTGTAGTGTAAGGTGTAATTGTAACTTAGGTTAGGTTTTATTTTACAGATAACTTTGTATTTATTTTAGCTAGGTAGTTATTAAATAGTTAAAGGACCAGTCAACACATTAGATTTGCATAATCAACAAATGCAAGATAACAAGACAATGCAATAGCACTTAGTCTGAACTTCAAATGAGTAGTAGATTTTTTTATAACAAATTTCAAAGTTATGTATATTTCCACTCCCCTTGTACCATGTGATAGCAATCAGCCAATCACAAATGCATATACGTATAGTCTGTGAATTCTTGCACATGCTCAGTAGGATCTGGTGATTCAAAAATTGTAAATATAAAAGACTGTGCAAATTTTTTTTAATAAAAGTAAATTGGAAAGTTGTTTAACATTACATGCTGTATCTGAATCATGAAAATTTAATTTAACCTGAGTGTCCCTTTAATAACTATTTCTCTTGTAAGATGTATCGAGTCCACGGATTCATCCATATTTGTGGGATATTCTCCTTCCCTACAGGAAGTGCAAAGAGAGCACCCACAGCAGAGCTGTCTATATAGCTCCTCCCTTAGCTCCACCCCCCAGTCATTCTCTTTGCCTACTCTAAGTACTAGGAAGGGCAGAGTGAGTGTGGTGACAAAAATGTTAGTTTTTATTTTCTCAAGCAAAAGTTTTTTTATTTTAAATGGTACCGGTGTGTACTATTTACTCTCTGGCAGAAAAGGGATGAAGATTTCTGCAAGGAGGATGATGATCTTAGCACTTTGTAACTAAGATCCACTGCTGTTCTCACAAGGCCTGAAGAGTACAGGAAAACTTCAGTTGGGGGAACAGTTTGCAGGCTAAACTGCATTGAGGTATGTTCAGTCTATTTTTTTCTAGACAGACTGTGATTATTCTAGAAAAGACTGTCAATATCCCCATGAGGGAAGGGTAAGCTGTATTCAGACACTTAGTAGGAATCCTAGCTTGCATTAAGGGCTCATTAGTTACTGGTGACACTGATAGGAAAAAAACAAAAAAAAAAAAACGTTTTTGTTTTTTATTAAAAAAATATAACGTTTTTTGAGGGACTTTAAGGGGTCATTGTGGCTTGGTTAAGGGTTATTAACCCACATGGCTAGTTTAGGAAACACTCTGTTGTGTTTCTTTTAGGCCCCATAACATCGAGTGAGGTGGGAGGGGCCTATTTTCACGCCTCAGTTGCGCAGTTTCTTTTCCTCAGAGGCATCCAGCTACTTCTCCAGAGGTTCCTACTGTGTTTGAGGGCTCTAAAGAAGATTTTCCCCACAAATCGTTTATAAAGGACAGGTAGGCGCCACAGCAGAGCTGTGGCAAGGTGCTGAACGTTTTTTACCGTATTTTGACGTTTTGTCAATCCGGTTTTTACATTAAGGGGTTAATTGTTTATTTGCATAGCTGTGCAAAGTTACTAAGGCTTAATGATGCTACTGTAAAAATTTTGTTGAGTTTACTGCTTTTTTACACTGTTTTGCAGAGTTTGTGCAGCTTTTTTTCTCTTAAAGACACAGTACCGTTTTTTTTCTAAGTGTTATTTGCTTTGATTAAAGTGTTTTCCAAGCTTGCTTGTTACATTACTAGCCTGTTTAACATGTCTGATACCAAGGAAAATCCTTGTTCAATGTGTTTAGAAGCCATTGTAGAACCCCCTCTTAGAATGTGTCCCACTTGCACTGATATGTCTATAAATTATAAAGAGCATATTTTAGCACTTAAAAATATTGCAATAGATGATTCTCAGAAAGAAGGAAATGAGGGTTTAACATCTAGCTCTCCCCAAGTGTCACATCCAGTAACGCCCGCACAAGTGACGCCTAGTACCTCTAGTGCATCAAATTCATTTACTTTACAAGACATGGCCACAGTTATGAATACAACCCTCAGAGAGGTTTTATCCAAACTGCCTGGTTTACAAGGAAAGTGTGACAGCTCTGGGTTAAGAACAAATGCTGAGCCGTCTGACGCTTTAGTAGCCGTATCCGATATACCTTCGCAATGTTCTGAAGTAGGGGTAAGGGATTTGTTATCTGAGGGAGAAATTTCTGATTCAGGAAAGACGCTCCCTCAGACAGATTCTGATATGACGGCATTTCAATTTAAGCTTGAACACCTCCGCTTATTGCTCAGGGAGGTATTAGTGACTCAAGATGATTCTGACCCTATAGTGGTCCCAGAGAAATTGTGTAAAATGGACAAATACTTAGAGGTTCCTGTTTACACTGATGTTTTTCCAGTCCCTAAGAAGATTGTGAATATTGTTACTAAGGAGTGGGATAGACCAGGTATTCCGTTCGCTCCCCTTCCTGTTTTTAAGAAAATGTTTCCCATATCTGACACCATGCGGGACTCGTGGCAGATGGTCCCTAAGGTGGAGGGAGCTATTTCTACTCTGGCTAAGCATACAACTATACCTATTGAAGACAGTTGTGCTTTCAAAGATCCTATGGATAAAAAATTAGAGGGTCTCCTGAAGAAAATTTTTGTTCATCAAGGTTTTCTTCTCCAACCTATTGCGTGCATTGTTCCTGTAACTACTAAGAGGCTCTTCAGATGGAGACTCCATTAGAGGATATTATGGACAGAATTAAGGCCCTTAAGTTGGCTAATTCTTTAATTACAGATGCCGCTTTCCAACTGGCTAAATTAGCAGCAAAGAATTCAGGTTTTGCCATTTTAGCACGCAGGGCGTTATGGCTTAAGTCCTGGTCTGCTGATGTGTCATCAAAATCTAAACTTTTGAACATCTCTTTCAAAGGAAAGACCCTATTCGGGCCTGAACTGAAAGAGATTATTTCAGACATCGCTGGAGGGAAAGGCCATGCCCTCCCTCAGGATAGAACAAATAAAATGAGGACCAAACAAAATAATTTTCGTTCCTTTCGGAACTTCAAGGGTGGTCCCGCTTCGGCTTCCCCTGCTGCAAAGCAAGAGGGAAATTTTGCTCAATCCAAGTCAGTCTGGAGACCTAACCAGGCTTGGAACAAGGGTAAACAGGCCAAGAAGCCTGCAGCTGCCTCTAAGACAGCATGAAGGGGTAACCCCCGATCCGGGACCGGATCTAGTAGGGGGCAGACTCTCTCTCTTCGCTCAGGCTTGGGCAAGAGATGTTCACGATTCCTGGGCCTTAGAAATTGTGTCCCAGGGATATCTTCTGGACTTCAAAGACTCTCCCCCAAGGGGGAGATTTCACATTTCTCAATTGTCTGCAAACCAGACAAAGAGAGAAGCGTTCTTATGCTGTGTAGAAGACCTACATACCATGGGAGTAATCCACCCAGTTCCAAAAGCGGAACAAGGGCTAGGGTTTTACTCAAACCTATTTGTGGTTCCCAAAAAAAAGGGAACTTTCAGGCCAATCTTGGATCTCAAAATTCTAAACAAGTTCCTCAGAGTACCATCATTCAAGATGGAGACTATTCGGACTATTCTACCTTGATCCAGGAGGGTCAATATATGACTACCGTGGACTTAAAGGATGCGTATCTACACATCCCTATTCACAGAGATCATCATCAATTCCTCAGATTTGCCTTTCTGGACAGACATTACCAGTTTGTGGCCCTTCCCTTCGGGTTGGCCACGGCTCCCAGAATTTTCACAAAGGTGCTAGGGTGCCTTTTGGCGGTGCTAAGGCCGCGGGGCATAGCAGTGGTGCCTTATCTAGACGACATCTTAATTCAGGCGTCGACTTTCCAACTAGCCAAGTCTCACATGGACATCGTGTTGGCTTTTCTGAGATTTCACGGGTGGAAGGTGAACATAAAAAAGAGTTCTCTCTTCCCTCTCACAAGAGTTTCCTTCCTAGGTACTTTGATAGACTCGGTAGAAATGAAAGTAGGTCAGAAAATCAAAACTCTTAACCACTTGCCGAGCTCTTCATTCCATTCCTCGGCCATCAGTGGCTCAGTGCATGGAGGTAATCGGACTCATGGTAGCGGCAATGGACATAGTCCCTTTTGCCCGCCTACACCTCAGACCACTGCAACTATGCATGCTCAAACAGTGGAATGGGGATTATGCAGATTTATCTCCTCAACTGCATCTGGACCAGGAGACCAGAGATTCTCTTCTCTGGTGGTTGTCTCAGGTCCACCTGTCTCAGGGAATGTGTTTCCGCAGGCCAGAGTGGCTCATAGTAATGACAGATGCCAGCCTGTTAGGCTGGGGTGCAGTCTGGAACTCCCTGAAAGCACAGGGCTTATGGTCTCAGGAGGAAACTCTCCTCCCGATAAACATTCTAGAACTGAGAGCGATATTCAATGCGCTTCAGGCGTGGCCCCAGCTTGCTGCGGCCAAATTCATCAGATTTCAGTCGGAAAACATCACGACTGTAGCTTATATCAATCATCAAGGAGGAACACAGAGTTCTCTAGCGATGATGGAGGTAACCAAAATAATACGATGGGCGGAGGATCACTCTTACCATCTCTCAGCAATCCATATCCCAGGAGTAGAGAACTGGGAGGCGGATTTCCTAAGTCGTCAGACTTTTCATCCGGGAGAGTGGGAGCTCCATCCGGAGGTATTTGCCCAGCTGACTCAGCTATGGGGCACACCAGAATTGGATCTGATGGCGTCTTGTCAGAATGCCAAACTTCCTTGTTACGGGTCCAGGTCCCAGGTTCCCCAGGCGGTACTGATAGATGCTCTAGCAGTGCCCTGATCCTTCAATCTGGCCTATGTATTTCCACCGTTTCCTCTCCTCCCACGTCTGGTTGCCAGAATCAAGCAGGAGAGAGCTTTGGTGATTCTGATAGCACCTGCGTGGCCACACAGGACTTAGTATGCAGACCTAGTGGACATGTCATCGGTTCCACCGTGGACTCTGCCAATGAGGCAGGACCTTCTAATCCAAGGTCCATTCACGCATCCAAATCTAATTTCTCTGCGTCTGACTGCCTGATTCTATCAAAGCGTGGTTTCTCTGAGTCGGTAGATCTATCATAAGATTTGGCGCAAATATTTTTATTGGTGTGAATCCAAGGTTTACTCATGGAGTAAGATTAGGATTCCTAGAATATTGTTCTTTCTCCAAGAAGGATTGGAGAAGGGATTATCAGCTAGTTCCTTAAAAGGATAAATATCGGCTTTGTCTATTCTTTTACACAAACGTCTGGCAGATGTCCTAGACGTTCAAGCGTTTAGTCAGGCCTTGGTTAGGATCAAGCCTGTATTTAAACCTGTTGCTCAGCCATGGAGCCTAAACTTAGTTCTTAAAGTTCTTCAAGGGGTTCCGTTTGAACCTATGCATTCCATAGATATTAAGCTTCTATCTTGGAAAGTTTTGTTTTTAGTAGCTATCTCTTCGGCTCGAAGAGTTTCTGAGTTATCTACTTTACAGTGTGATTCACCTTACCTTGTTTTCCATGCAGATAAGGTGGTTTTGCGTACCAAACCTGGGTTTCTTCCTAAGGTTGTTTCTAATAGGAATATCAATCAGGAGATTGTTGTTCCTTCACTGTGTCCTAATCCTTCATCAAAGAAGGAACGTCTGTTGCACAATCTTGATGTGGTTCGTGCTTTAAAGTTCTACTTACAAGCAACTAAAGATTTCCGTCAAACATCTTCATTGTTTGTTGTTTATTCTGGTAAACGGAAAGGTCAAAAGGCTATGGCTACCTCTCTTTCCTTTTGGCTGAAAAGCATCATCCGTTTGGCTTATGAGACTGCTGGCCAGCCTCCTGAAAGAATTACTGCTCATTCTTCTAAAGCAGTGGCTTCCACATGGGCTTTTAAAAATGAGGCTTCTGTTGAACAGATTTGTAAGGCGGCGACTTGGTCTTCGCTTCATACTTTTTCCAAATTTTACAAATTCAATACTTTTGCTTCTTCGGAGGCTATTTTTGGGAGAAAGGTTCTACAAGCATTGGTGCCTCCCGTTTAAGGTACCTGTCTTGTCCCTCCCTTCATCCATGTCCTAAAGCTTTGGTATTGGTATCCCACAAGTATGGATGAATCCGTGGACTCGATACATCTTACAAGAGAAAACATAATTTATGCTTACCTGATAAATTTATTTCTCTTGTGAAGTATCGAGTCCACAGCCCGCCCTGTTTATTTAAGACAGGCAGTATATTTTTATTTAAAAAACTTCAGTCACCACTGCACCCTATAGTTTCTCCTTTTTCTTCCTAGCCTTCGGTCGAATGACTGGGGGGTGGAGCTAAGGGAGGAGCTATATAGACAGCTCTGCTGTGGGTGCTCTCTTTGCCACTTCCTGTAAGGAAGGAGAATATCCCACAAGTATGGATGAATCCGTGGACTCGATACATCACAAGAGAAATACATTTATCAGGTAAGCATAAATTATGTTTTAATAACTATTCTACCTAGTTAAAATAAATACAAACTTGCCTGTAAAATAAAAATAAATCCTAAGCTAGCTACAATGTAACTATTAGTTATATTGTAGCTATCTTAGGGTTTATTTTATAGGTAAGTATTTAGTTTTAAATAGGAATTATTTCGTTAATGATAGGAATTTTTATTTAGATTTATTTTAATTATATTTAAGTTAGGGGGTGTTAGGGTTAGGGTTAGACTTAGGTTTAGGGGTTAATACATTTAGTATAGTGGCGGCGACGTTGGGGGCGGCAGATTAGAGGTTAATAAATGTAGGTAGGTGTCGGCGATGTTAGGGACTGCAGATTAGGGGTTAATCATATTTAACTGTTTGTGAGGTGGGAGTGCGGCGTTTTACGGGTTAATATGTTTATAATAGTGGCTGCGATGTCCGGTTCGGCAGATTAGGGGTTAAAAAATGTATTTTAGTGTTTGCGATGCGGGAGGGCATCGGTTTAGGGGTTAATAGGTAGTTTATGGGTTTTAGTGTACTTTTTAGCACTTTAGTTAAGAGTTTTATGCTACAGCGTTGTAGTGTAAAACTCTTAACTACTGACTTTAAAATGCGGTACCGGTCTTGACAGGAGAGGGTCTACCGCTCACTTTTTGTCAGACTCGTAATACCGGCGCTATGCAAGTCCCATTGAAAAAAGAGGATACGCAATTTACGTAAGTGGATTTGCGGTATTTCCAAGTCTGGCCAAAAAAGTGGGCGGTACACCTGTACCTGCAAGACTCGTAATACCAGCGGGCGTTAAAAGCAGCGTTAGGACCTCTTAACGCTGCTTTTTAAGCCTAACGCAAAACTCGTAATCTAGATGAATGTGATTCCCCTTATCTTATATTTCACTCTGATAAGGTGGTTCTGCATACTAAGTTTGTTTTTTTGCCCAAAGAATATTAATCAGGAAATCATTGTACCTTCTTTGTGTCCTAATTCTTCTTCTCACAAAGAACGCTTGTTGCATAATCTGGATGTTGTGCGAGCACTAACATTTTATTTGCAGGCAACTAAGGACTTTCGTCAGTCTTCTGCATTATTTGCTTTTCTGGGAAATGCAAGGGTCAGAAAGCTACGGCTACTTCACTTTCCTTTTGGCTGAAGAACGTTATTCACTTGGCAATGGCATATGAGACTGCTGGACAGCAACCTCCTGAGAAAATCACAGCTCATTCCACAAGGGCTGTTTCTTCTTCCTGGGTCTTCAAAAATGAAGCTTCTGTGAAACATATTTGCAAAGTTGCAACTTGGTCATCTTTGCACACTTTTTCCAATTTCTATAAATTTGATACTTTTGCCTCGGCTGAGGCTTCTTTTGGGAGAAAGGTTCTTCAAGCAGTGGTGCCTTCTGTTTAGGTTTCTGTCTTGTCCCTCCCTTATCATCTGTGTCCTCTGGCTTTGGTATTGGTTCCCAACAGTAATTGATGATGATCCGTGGACTTACCATGTTATTAGAAAGAAAACTAAATTTAGTCTTACCTGATAAATGTATTTCTTTCTTGACACAGTGAGTCCACAGCCCACCCTGTATTCAGACAGTTACTTTTTATATAAACCTCAGGCAACTCTGCACCTTGTGTTACTTCCTTTCTCTCCTTTCCCTTTTCCTTGGCTTATTTTAATTGAATATTAAAATCTTTGAAACTTATCAGTACAATTTTATTTATGGTTTCACAACATGTCTGATATGGAGCAAGAGCCTGCTCTCATGAATTCATGCTTATGTTTAGATGCACAAATTGCAGCTCCTATGCAATTGTGTTCTTCATTTGTCAAGAAAACCTTGCAAAATAAAGGTAACATTTTTTAGCCTAATGTCTCTCAGGATGATGCTGTTAAAATAATAACATAATTTATGTAAGAACTTACCTGATAAATTCATTTCTTTCATATTAACAAGAGTCCATGAGCTAGTGACGTATGGGATATACATTCCTACCAGGAGGGGCAAAGTTTCCCAAACCTTAAAATGCCTATAAATACACCCCTCACCACACCCACAAATCAGTTTAACGAATAGCCAAGAAGTGGGGTGATAAGAAAAAAAGTGCGAAGCATATAAAATAAGGAATTGGAATAATTGTGCTTTATACAAAAAAATCATAACCACCACAAAAAAGGGTGGGCCTCATGGACTCTTGTTAATATGAAAGAAATGAATTTATCAGGTAAGTTCTTACATAAATTATGTTTTCTTTCATGTAATTAACAAGAGTCCATGAGCTAGTGACGTATGGGATAATGACTACCCAAGATGTGGATCTTTCCACACAAGAGTCACTAGAGAGGGAGGGATAAAATAAAGACAGCCAATTCCTGCTGAAAATAATCCACACCCAAAATAAAGTTTAACAAAAAACATAAGCAGAAGATTCAAACTGAAACCGCTGCCTGAAGAACTTTTCTACCAAAAACTGCTTCAGAAGAAGAAAATACATCAAAATGGTAGAATTTAGTAAAAGTATGCAAAGAGGACCAAGTTGCTGCTTTGCAGATCTGGTCAACCGAAGCTTCATTCCTAAACGCCCAGGAAGTAGATACTGACCTAGTAGAATGAGCTGTAATTCTCTGAGGCGGAATTTTACCCGACTCAACATAGGCAAGATGAATTAAAGATTTCAACCAAGAGGCCAAAGAAATGGCAGAAGCTTTCTGGCCTTTCCTAGAACCGGAAAAGATAACAAATAGACTAGAAGTCTTACGGAAAGATTTCGTAGCTTCAACATAATCTTTCAAAGCTCTAACAACATCCAAAGAATGCAATGATTTCTCCTTAGAATTCTTAGGATTAGGACATAATGAAGGAACCACAATTTCTCTACTAATGTTGTTGGAATTCACAACTTTAGGTAAAAATTCAAAAGAAGTTCGCAACACCGCCTTATCCTGATGAAAAATCAGAAAAGGAGACTCACACGAAAGAGCAGATAATTCAGAAACTCTTCTAGCAGAAGAGATGGCCAAAAGGAACAAAACTTTCCAAGAAAGTAATTTAATGTCCAATGAATGCATAGGTTCAAACGGAGGAGCTTGAAGAGCTCCCAGAACCAAATTCAAACTCCAAGGAGGAGAAATTGACTTAATGACAGGTTTTATACGAACCAAAGCTTGTACAAAACAATGAATATCAGGAAGAATAGCAATCTTTCTGTGAAAAAGAACAGAAAGAGCGGAGATTTGTCCTTTCAAAGAACTTGCGGACAAACCCTTATCTAAACCATCCTGAAGAAACTGTAAAATTCTCGGTATTCTAAAAGAATGCCAAGAAAAATGATGAGAAAGACACCAAGAAATATAAGTCTTCCAGACTCTATAATATATCTCTCGAGATACAGATTTACGAGCCTGTAACATAGTATTAATCACGGAGTCAGAGAAACCTCTATGACCAAGAATCAAGCGTTCAATCTCCATACCTTTAAATTTAAGGATTTCAGATCCGGATGGAAAAAAGGACCTTGTGACAGAAGGTCTGGTCTTAACGGAAGAGTCCATGGCTGGCAAGATGCCATCCGGACAAGATCCGCATACCAAAACCTGTGAGGCCATGCCGGAGCTATTAGCAGAACAAACGAGCATTCCCTCAGAATCTTGGAGATTACTCTTGGAAGAAGAACTAGAGGCGGAAAGATATAGGCAGGATGATACTTCCAAGGAAGTGATAATGCATCCACTGCCTCCGCCTGAGGATCCCGGGATCTGGACAGATACCTGGGAAGTTTCTTGTTTAGATGAGAGGCCATCAGATCTATCTCTGGGAGCCCCCACAATTGAACAATCTGAAGAAATACCTCTGGGTGAAGAGACCATTCGCCCGGATGCAATGTTTGGCGACTGAGATAATCCGCTTCCCAATTGTCTACACCTGGGATATGAACCGCAGAGATTAGACAGGAGCTGGATTCCGCCCAAACCAAAATTCGAGATACTTCTTTCATAGCCAGAGGACTGTGAGTCCCTCCTTGATGATTGATGTATGCCACAGTTGTGACATTGTCTGTCTGAAAACAAAATGAACGATTCTCTCTTCAGAAGAGGCCAAAACTGAAGAGCTCTGAAAACTGCACGGAGTTCTAAGATATTGATCGGTAATCTCACCTCCTGAGATTCCCAAACTCCTTGTGCCGTCAGAGATCCCCACACAGCTCCCCAACCTGTGAGACTTGCATCTGTTGAAATTACAGTCCAGGTCGGAAGAACAAAAGAAGCCCCCTGAATTAAACGATGGTGATCTGTCCACCACGTTAGAGAGTGCCGAACAATCGGTTTTAAAGATATTAATTGATATATCTTCGTGTAATCCCTGCACCATTGGTTCAGCATACAGAGCTGAAGAGGTCGCATGTGAAAACGAGCAAAGGGGATCGCGTCCGATGCAGCAGTCATAAGACCTAGAATTTCCATGCATAAGGCTACCGAAGGGAATGATTGAGACTGAAGGTTTCGACAGGCTGTAATCAATTTTAGACGTCTCTTGTCTGTTAAAGACAAAGTCATGGACACTGAATCTATCTGGAAACCCAGAAAGGTTACCCTTGTTTGAGGAATCAAAGAACTTTTTGGTAAATTGATCCTCCAACCATGATCTTGAAGAAACAACACAAGTCGATTCGTATGAGACTCTGCTAAATGTAAAGACGGAGCAAGTACCAAGATATCGTCCAAATAAGGAAATACCACAATACCCTGTTCTCTGATTACAGACAGAAGGGCACCGAGAATCTTTGTGAAAATTCTTGGAGCTGTAGCAAGGCCAAACGGTAGAGCCACAAATTGGTAATGCTTGTCTAGAAAAGAGAATCTCAGGAACTGATAATGATCTGGATGAATCGGAATATGCAGATATGCATCCTGTAAATCTATTGTGGACATATAATTCCCTTGCTGAACAAAAGGCAATATAGTCCTTACAGTTACCATCTTGAACGTTAGTATCCTTACATAACAATTCAATAATTTTAGATCCAGAACTGGTCTGAAGGAATTCTCCTTCTTTGGTACAATGAAGAGATTTGAATAAAACCCCATCCCCTGTTCCGGAACTGGAACTGGCATAATTACTCCAGCCAACTCTAGATCTGAAACACAATTCAGAAATGCTTGAGCTTTCACTGGATTTACTGGGACATGGGAAAGAAAAAATCTCTTTGCAGGAGGTCTCATCTTGAAACCAATTCTGTACCCTTCTGAAACAATGTTCTGAATCCAAAGATTGTGAACAGAATTGATCCAAATTTCTTTGAAAAAACGTAACCTGCCCCCTACCAGCTGAACTGGAATGAGGGCCGTACCTTCATGTGAACTTAGAAGCAGGCTTTGCCTTTCTAGCAGGCTTGGATTTATTCCAGACTGGAGATGGTTTCCAAACTGAAACTGCTCCTGAGGACGAAGGATCAGGCTTTTGTTCTTTGTTGAAACGAAAGGAACGAAAACGATTGTTAGCCCTGTTTTTACCTTTAGACTTTTTATCCTGTGGTAAAAAAGTTCCTTTCCCACCAGTAACAGTTGAAATAATAGAATCCAACTGAGAACCAAATAATTTGTTTCCCTGGAAAGAAATGGAAAGTAGAGTTGATTTAGAAGCCATATCAGCATTCCAAGTCTTAAGCCATAAAGCTCTTCTGGCTAAGATAGCCAGAGACATAAATCTAACATCAACTCTAATAATATCAAAAATGGCATCACAGATGAAATTATTAGCATGCTGGAGAAGAATAATAATATCATGAGAATCACGATTTATTACTTGTTGCGCTAGAGTTTCCAACCAAAAAGTTGAAGCTGCAGCAACATCAGCCAATGATATAGCAGGTCTAAGAAGATTACCTGAACATAGATAAGCTTTTCTTAGAAAAGATTCAATTTTTCTATCTAAAGGATCCTTAAACGAGGTACCATCTGACGTAGGAATGGTAGTACGTTTAGCAAGGGTAGAAATAGCCCCATCAACTTTAGGGATTTTGTCCCAAAATTCTAACCTGTCAGGCGGAACAGGATATAATTGCTTAAAACGTTTAGAAGGAGTAAATGAATTACCCAATTTATCCCATTCCTTAGCAATTACTGCAGAAATAGCATTAGGAACAGGAAAGACTTCTGGAATAACCGCAGGAGCTTTAAAAACCTTATCCAAACGTATAGAATTAGTATCAAGAGGACTAGAATCCTCTATTTCTAAAGCAATTAGTACTTCTTTAAGTAAAGAGCGAATAAATTCCATCTTAAATAAATATGAAGATTTATCAGCATCAATCTCTGAGACAGAATCCTCTGAACCAGAAGAGTCCAAAGAATCAGAATGATGGTGTTCATTTAAAAATTCATCTGTAGAGAGAGAAGATTTAAAAGACTTTTTACGTTTACTAGAAGGAGAAATAACAGACAAAGCCTTCTTTATGGATTCTGAAACAAAATCTCTTATGTTATCAGGAACATTCTGCACCTTAGATGTTGAGGGAACTGCAACAGGCAATGGTACATCACTAAAGGAAATATTATCTGCTTTAACAAGTTTGTCATGACAATTATTACAAACAACAGCTGGAGGAATAGCTACCAAAAGTTTACAGCAGATACACTTAGCTTTGGTAGATCCAGCAGGCAGTGGTTTTCCTGTAGTATCTTCTGGCTCAGAAGCAACGTGAGACATCTTGCAATATGTAAGAGAAAAAACAACATATAAAGCAAAATAGATCAAATTCCTTATAAGACAGTTTCAGGAATGGGAAAAAATGCCAAACATCAAGCTTCTAGCAACCAGAAGCAAATGAAAAATGAGACTGAAATAATGTGGAGACAAAAGCGACGCCCATATTTTTTGGCGCCAAATAAGACGCCCACATTATTTGGCGCCTAAATGCTTTTGGCGCCAAAAATGACGCCACATCCGGAACGCCGACATTTTTGGCGCAAAATAACGTCAAAAATGACGCAACTTCCGGCGACACGTATGACGCCGGAAACGGAAAAGAATTTTTGCGCCAAAAAAGTCCGCGCCAAGAATGACGCAATAAAATGAAGCATTTTCAGCCCCCGCGAGCCTAACAGCCCACAGGGAAAAAAGTCAAATTTTTGAGGTAAGAAAAAATATGATAATTTAAAGCATAATCCCAAATATGAAACTGACTGTCTGGAAATAAGGAAAGTTGAACATTCTGAGTCAAGGCAAATAAATGTTTGAATACATATATTTAGAACTTTATAAATAAAGTGCCCAACCATAGCTTAGAGTGTCACAGAAAATAAGACTTACTTACCCCAGGACACTCATCTACATGTTTGTAGAAAGCCAAACCAGTACTGAAACGAGAATCAGTAGAGGAAATGGTAAATATAAGAGTATATCGTCGATCTGAAAAGGGAGGTAAGAGATGAATCTCTACGACCGATAACAGAGAACCTTATGAAATAGACCCCGTAGAAGGAGATCACTGCATTCAATAGGCAATACTCTCCTCACATCCCTCTGACATTCACTGCACGCTGAGAGGAAAACCGGGCTCCAACTTGCTGCGGAGCGCATATCAACGTAGAATCTAGCACAAACTTACTTCACCACCTCCCTTGGAGGCAAAGTTTGTAAAACTGATTTGTGGGTGTGGTGAGGGGTGTATTTATAGGCATTTTAAGGTTTGGGAAACTTTGCCCCTCCTGGTAGGAATGTATATCCCATACGTCACTAGCTCATGGACTCTTGTTAATTACATGAAAGAAATCTCAGCTGTCTCCTGCTATGTCAAAAGCCTCAATGGTGTCACATGCAGTGCCCTTCGGTTCCTCTATAATTCCTAGTGGAGTTTATTTAAAAGCCGAAATTGCTGCCCAGGTGTCTGCAGCAATAGCGATTAGCTGCCATTCCCAGATTACATGGAAAATGCAAGAGGAAATCTAGAAATTCAGAAATTAAGGTGGCTATCCTCCGTTCTGCTTCCCAAGTTGCCATTTCTCATAAGTCTGATGAGGAAGATACATCGGGACTTTCTGAGGGTGAGATCTCAGATTCAGACAGTATAATTCCTTCTTCTGAGACTGAGGTGGTATCTTTCAGATTTAAGCCCTAGCCTGCAGGGCGTTATGGTTGAAATCCTGGTCTGCGGACGTTTCCTCTAAAGTCAAGCTTCTGGCGATTCTTTAAAAGGGCAAAACCTTGTTTAGAAACGTTATGGCAGAAATTATCTCTGATATTACAGGTGGAAAAGGGTCATTTCTACCTCAAGATAAGAAGAATAGGCCTAAAGGACGTCAGAGTAATATTCGTTATTTTCGTAACTTCAGAGGAAAGTCTTCCTCTTCTTCCAAGCAGGAACAATCCAAGTCTTCTTGGAAACCCAATCGGTCTTGGAACAAGGGGAAACAATCAAAGAAACCTGCAGCTGATTCCAAATCAGCAAGAAGGGTTTGCCCCCGATCCGGGATCGGATCAGGTGGGGGGCAGACTTTCTCAGTTCTCTCAAGCCTAGATACGATATGTCCCAGATCCCTGGACTGTGGACATAGTATCCCAGGGTTACAAATTGGAATTCAAGACTTTTCCTTACAGAGGCAGATTCCATCTCTCAAGATTATCTGCAGACCAGATAAAGAGAGAGGCGTTCTTGAAATGTATACAACATCTTTCCTCCCTGGGAGTGATAGTTCCAGTTCCAGAGCAGGAACAGGGTCTCGGTTTCTACTCCAACCTATTTGTGGTTCCCAAAAATGAGGGAACTTTCCGTCCCATTCTAGACTTGAAGTGTCTAAACAAGTTTCTCAAAGTTCCATCCTTCAAGATGGAGAATGTACGCTCCGGTCTTCCTTTAGTATAAGAGGGTCAGTTCATGACAACCATAGACCTAAAGGATGAGTATCTTCATGTTCCTATTCACAGGGACCATCACAGATTCCTGAGAATTGCCTTTGTGGACAAACATTTCCAGTTCATGGCCCTTCCATTTGGTCTAGCCATGGCTCCCAGAATTTTTTTCAAAAGTTCTGGGGGCTCTTTTGGCAGTGATTCGTTCTCGTGGAATTGCTGTGGCACCCTACCTGGACGACATATTGGTTCAGGCGCCATCTTTTCAACAAGCAAAATCTCACACAGAGATATTGTTGTCTTTTCTTCTTTCCCACGGTTGGAATGTGAATCTGAAAAAAAGCTCCCTTTCCCCTGCTACAAGAGTAGTGTTCTTAGGGACCATAATAGATTCTCTATTGATGAAGATTTTTCTGTCAGAGGTCAGGAAAAACAAAATAATTTTCTCTTGCCTCTCTCTTCAGGCTACTGCTTATCCTTCAGTGGCTCAATGTATGTAGGTAACCGGTCTGATGGTGACTTCCATGGACATCATTCCTTTTGCTCGATTCCATTTGAGAGCGCTACAGTTGTGCATGCTCAGACAATGGAATGGCAATCATGCTGATCTATCTAAGAGAATAGAGTTAGATCAGTCGTCAAGGGACTCCCGTGGTGGATTTCTCAGGAACATCTGTCTCAGGGCAAATGCTTTCGGAGACCTTCCTGGGTGATCATGACCATGGATGCCAGCCTGCTGCGCTGGGGAGCAGTCTGGGACTCATTAAAAGCTCAGAGCCTTTGGACTCAGGAGGAGTCTGCTCCTCCCATCAACATCTTGGAGATGAGGGCGATTTACAATGCTATTGGCTTGGCCTCACTTGTCCCCAGCCCAGTTTAACAGGTTCCAGTCAGACAACATAACCTTTGTAGCTTACATTAATCACTAGGGATGAACTCAGAGTTCCTTAGCCATGAAGGAGGTTACTCGAATTCTTCAGTGGGCAGAGACACACAATTGCTGTCTATCTGCCATCCACATTCCAGGAGTAGACATCTGGGAAGCGGATTTTCTGAGCAGACAGACTTTTCATCCCAGGGAGTGGGAACTCCACCCGGAGGTGTTTTCCAGCTTAGTCCTCAAATGGGGGTGCCGGAGTTAGAGCTGATGGCGTCCCGTTAGAACACCAAGCTTCCAAGGTACGATTCAAGGTCAAGAGATCCGCAGGCCGTTCTTATAGATGCTCTGGCGGATCCTTGGATTTTCAGGTTGGCATACCTGTTTTCTTCGTTTGCTCTCCTTCCACGAGTCATTACTCGTATCAAACAGGAGAGGGCGTCGGTGATTCTAATAGCCCCTGCGTGGCCTCGCAGGATCTGGTTTGCAGACCTAGTGGAGATGTCATCTTTCTCTCCTTAGAGACTACCTCTGAGGAAGGACCTCCTGATTCAGGGTCCCTTCCTTCATCCAAATCTCATTTTTCTGAAGCTGACTGCTTGGAGGTTAAACGCTTAATTCTGTCTAAGCATGGTTTTTCTGAGTCGGTAATGGAGACCATGATTCAGGCTTGCAAGCCTGTTACTAGAAAGATTCACCATAAGATATGGCGTTAATATCTTTATTGGTGTGTATCCAAGTGCTACTCTTGGAGTAGAATTAGAATTCCTAAAATTGTATCTTTTCTTCAGGAAGGCCTGGAGAAGGGATTGCCAGTCAGTACTCTGAAGGGTCAGATTTCTGCTTTATCAGTTTTACTACATAAACGTTTGGCGGATGTGCCAGATGTGCAATCTTTTTGTCCGGCCTTGGTCAAAATCAGGCCTGTCTTTAAGTCTGTTGCTCCTCCTTGGAGCCCTAACCTTGTTTTTAAGGATTTACAGCTGGCTCAGTTTGAGCTGTTTCATTCCATAGACATAAAGTTGTTATCTTGGAAGAATTTGTTTCTTGTTGCTATCTCTTCTGCTCGAAGAGTCTCGGAACTCTCAGCTCTGTAGTGTGATTCCCCTTATCTTAATTTTCATGCCGATAAGGCGGTTCTTCATACTAAGTTAGGTTTCCTTCCTAAGTTTGTTTCTAATTGAAATATCAATCAGGAAATTGTTGTTCCCTCTCTGTGTCCTAATCCTTCTTCTTCCAAAGAACGTTTGTTACACAATTTGGATGTTGTAAGTGCTCTTAAATTCTACTTACAGGTGACTAAGGATTTTCGCCACTCCTCTGCCCTCTTTGTCTGTTTCTCTGGGAAACGTAAAGGTCAGAAAGCTACTGCTACTACTCTTTCTTTTTGATTCCGACGTATAATTTGTTTGGCTTATGAGACTACTGGACAGCAGCCTCCTAAAAGAATTACAGCTCATTCCACAAGAGCTGTTTCCTCTTCTTGGGCTTTCAAAAATGAAGCTTCTGTGGAACAAATTTGCAAGGCTGCAACTTGGGGAGAAAGGCTCTTCAAGCTGTGGTGGCTTCTGTTTAGGACTGCCTGTCTTGTCCATCCCTATTTATCCATGTCCTCTAGCTTAGGTATTGGTTCCCAACAGTAATTACTCAAGCCGTGGACTCACCATATCTTAGGAAAGAAAAACAAAATTTATGCTTACTTGATAAATGTATTTATTTCCGGATATTTCCGGAGTCCACTGCCCCACCCTTTATTTTAAGACAGTTGTTCTTTTGACTATAACCTCAGGCACCTGTGTTTCTCCTTTTTCTTCATTTCCCTTCAGTCGAATGGGGGTTGTGGGTAAGGGAGTGATTCTTAGCAGTTTAACTGAGGTGTTCTTTGCCTCCTCCTGCTGGCCAGGAGTGATATTCCAAACAGTAATTGATCAAGCCGTGGACTCACCCTCTGTCTGTTGCGGAGAATTGTGCTATGGAGGATAATGTTGCCGATGCTCTGTCGTAGGGGATCATCCGCAAATCCTGCTCTCCTGCAGGATCTGGTTTCTTCTTTGTGAAGAAAAAGGGTGGCGAGTTAAGACCATGCATCGATCATAGGGGTCTTAATCGTCTTACTATTAAGAATGCTTACCCTATTCTGCTAATTACGGAACTCTTTGACCGCCTCAAGGGAGCTAAGGTCTTTACTAAACTTGATTTTAGAGGAGCGTACAATCTCGTTAGGATCAAGGAGAGCCACGAATGGAAAACATCATTTAACACCAAGAGTGGGCATTATGAGTATCTTGTAATGCCCTTTGGCCTATGTAATGCTCCTGCTGTTTTCCAGGAATTTATTAATGATGTCCTACGAGATATGTTGCAACAGTGTGTTGTGGTGTACTGTTACACGGGTTCTTCAGAGACTACGGGAGAAAAGCCTGTTTTGTAAACTCGAGAAATATGAGTTCCATCACACTCAAGTAACATTCGTAGGTTATGTTATCTCCGTTGCAGGGTTCTCCATGGATTCTGACAAGTTATCTGCAGTTCTGCAGTGGCCTCACCCAGTTGGTCTTCGGTCTATTCAACGTTTTTTGGAGTTCTCCAATTACTATAGAAAGTTTATTAAAAACTTTTCTTCCTTGGTCAAATCCTATCACAGACATGACCCGTAAAGAGAATGATCCACTCCATTGGTCACCTACTTCCATTAAGGCCTTTGATAGTCTTAAGACTGCCTTTGCTGCCACTCCAGTTCTGGCTCATCCTAACCCTGTCCTGCCTTTCGTTCTTGAGGTCGATGCGCCTGAGACTGGAGTAGGTGCCCTCTTGTCTCAACCTCCTACGCCTGACAGTTCCTTGCATCTGTGTGTTTTCTTTTCTAAGAAATTGTCTCCAGCGGTGTGCAATTATGAAATTGGCGACAGGGAATTACTGTACATAATTTTGACACTCAAGGAATGGAGGCATCTTCTCGAGGGTACTAGCGTGCCAGTGCTCATTCTTACTGACCACAAGAATTTAACTTATCTATCTGAAGCAAAACGTTTGTCGCCCGACAGGCCAGATGGGCGCTATTTTTGTCTCGGTTTAATTATGTGGTCTCCTACCTGCCTGGTAGTAAGAATGTTAGGGCTGATGCCCTCTCTCGACAATTTTTGCCTCTGTCCAAGGAGGAGTCTGTACCTACTCCAGTTATACCTCCTGACCATATTTTGGCTACTATACGTACTAATTTGACTTCTCCCTTGGGGGAGGAGATCCTGGCTGCACAAACCAATGCACCTCCTGAGAAACCTAGGGGTAAGTGTTTTGTTCCTGAGAATCTTCAAACTAAACTTTTGCACACTTACCACTATCCTAAAGCCGCAGGTCACCCAGGCAAGAACCAAATGATTTGGTCTGTCACTTGACAATTCTGGTGGCCAGGTCTTCGTTCTGATGTTGCTGCATATGTTGCCTCCTGCTCAGTTTGTGCACAGAATAAGACTACTCGACGTCTTCCTGTGGGTCTTCTTCAACCTATTGCTAATGGTGAGCATCCTTGGACACATCTTTCCATGGACTTCATTGTCGAGCTCCCTGTTTCCAATGGCAATACTGTTATCCTTATGGTGGTTGACCATTTTTCGAAAATGTCACATTGCATTCCCTTGAAGAAGTTGCCTACCGCTCAGGAGCTTGCTTCAATTTTTGCCCGGGAGGTCTTCCGTTTACATGGGTTACCCAAGGAGATAGTGTCGGACCGGGGTAGCCAGTTTGTCTCCAGATTTTGGCGTTCCTTTTGTGCTCAAATGGGGATCCTGCTTTCCTTCTCCTCGGCATATCACCCTCAATCCAATGGGGCTGCAGAACGGTCTAATCAAGCTCTGGAACAGTTCCTCCATTGCTATGTCTCAGATCACCACAATAATTTATCTGAACTGTTACCTTGGGCAGAGTTTGCTCGTAATAGTGCTATAAATGCTTATTCCAAGTTATCCCTGTTCATGGCGAATTATTGGTTTCAACCATCCTTGTTGCCCGATTCATTCATGTCTCAGGGTATTCTGGCTTTGGAGGAGCATCTCCGGCAACTCCGTTCCATGTGGGTGCAGATTCAGGATTGCCTTCATCATTCTATGCAGCGCCAAAAGTTCCAGGCTGATCGTAGGCATCGGCCCGTGCCTTCCTACCAGGTTGGTGAGAGAGTTTGGCTGTCCTCCCACAACTTGAACCTTTCTGTGCCTTCAAATAAAATGGCTCCCCGTTATGTTGGTCCTTTTTGAATACTCCGACAGGTCAATCCTGTAGCCTACGCTCTTGACCTTCCTCCTGCAATACGCATCTCCAATGTTTTTTGTGTCTCTCTCTTGAAACCATTGGTTTGTAATTGGTTTACCACTGTGTTGCCTTGTCCCCGTCCTATCTTTGTTGACAACCATGAGGAGTATGAGGTCAGCAGCATTATTGACTCTCGTATGTCCAGGGGCCGCGTACAGTATTTGGTTCACTGGAGGGACTACGGTCCGGTGGAGCGTTCATGGGTTCCCTCCTCTGATGTTCATGCTCCCGCCCTCCTCTGTGCCTTCCATGTCCATTTCCACAATAAGCCTTTTTTTCCTCCCGCATGAGAGGGTTCGTTGAGGGGAGGGTACTGTCAGGGTTTTTTTCCCTGCTTTGTTTGCCATGTGCTGCTGGCAGCCATTTTACTCACCTCTCTTGCTGACTCTGGTGCATACTGTGTGATGCTGCTCATTTCCAAAACTTCCTTTTATGGCCAGACTGGTGTACATTATCCGTGTGAGACAGGATGCAGTCTCAGAATTGTGATGTCATCACTTATTATTTAAAGAGCCTCTGTTCAGTATGCCCTTGTGTTGTCTCAGACCTGTTTGTGAGAGCTCCTGTGTATTACCTAGTTGTTTGGCGTCCCTTCTGGTTCCTGATCTCTGGCTTGTTCCTGACTCTGCTTTTCACCTTTTTCCTGATTCCGGCTCGTCTGACTACTCGCTTTGGCTCCTGACTTGGCTTGTCTGACTACCAGCTATGGTTTTGATTCCTGGCTTGTTATTTGACTTGTGGACTTTTTATTATTTTTTGCTACTAATAAAGGTGTGATTATTTTTGCACTTCTCGTCTCAGTCTGATTTCTGGCATCCTGGCAGTGTGTGGCTTATGTTTTATACAGGAATTTATGTATAAACTTAAAATTTTGCACTTGGTATTCTTGGCTTGCTTAGCTAGAACAGGCTAACTGACAGACTGCTTGAGCATTTGTAAAAACTAAGCTCCGGTGTTGTAGGCAGAGATACAAATGCACGCCTTTTACTTGCTGCGTAGTTTCCTCTCTCTGCTGTTCATGTGACTTATCTCTGCTTTTGGATATTCACAGAGCGGCGTCATTAAATTTCAGTCTCTTCAGTGTTGATCTACTATATGATCGTTTTAGAGACTTCTGGCAGCCAAATTGTGTAAAAGTGTTATGGTAAGGTACCTCAGCCTGTGTTCTTGGGCTTTCAAAAATAAAGCTTCTGTGGAACAGATTTGCAAGGCTGCAACTTGGTCCTCTCTGCATACTTTTTCCAAATTTTCCAAATTTGATACTTTTGCCTCGGCTGAGGCCTCTTTTGGGAGAAAGGTTCTTTAAGCGGTGGTGCCTTCTGTTTATGTCTGCCTGTCTTGTTCTCCATCCCTGTTCATTCTGTGTCCTTTAGCTTGGGTATCGGTTCCCACTAGTAATTGAATGACATTGTGGACTCTCCATATCTTAGGAAAGAAAACAAAATGTATGCTTACCTGATAAATTTCTTTCTTTCCGGATATGGAGTGTCCACTACCCCACCCTTTATTAAGATAGTTATTTTTTACTAAACCTCAGGCACCTCTACACCTTTGTGTTATTCCTTTTCCATTTCCCTTCGGTCGAATGACTTGGGCTTATGGGTAGGGGAGTGACACTTAACAGCTTTGCTGTGGTGCTCTTTGCCTCCTCCTGCTGGTCAGGAGTGATATTCCCACTAGTAATTGAATGACGTTGTGGACTCTTCATATCCGGAAATATTTTTTTTTTTTTATCAGGTTAGCATAAATTTTGTTTTTCATTCACTTCATTGCAGAGCGCATGTGCCTCCCCCAACGGTGTTGTCACGGCAAGGAAGCGCGTCCATGTTCAACTGTAAACAGTTTAATTTCTTACCCGGATCACAGTGACATTTTAATGAGACAGAGGACCATGCATAAGAGACCAGCTTATACATGGTACTAACTTACGTGAAATGGGTAAATACTGCTCATTCTCCCTCCTCACCCGCCACAAAATGGAATCAACTGTAAACAAGTGTAGCTCTGCATATTTAGCCGCACTCCAGCGAGATGGATTTAATCTCCTGCCGGCTTTCTTTCTCCATGCTTCCTGCCGCTCTGCTTTGTGAGTAGAATGTTTTACCTCGGGTAAAGAACCTCTCCATTTAACCCTTTGTTACTCTACTGTAGTGCATAACACCAAATACATTTTTTTTTTTTATATATTTATTTTTCAATTTTCCAACAAACTTAGTACATACATGAAACTTAGTATTCCAATTGTATAGAAGAGCGATGTAAATCTATAAGTCATTCTCGACATAGTACTTCTCATGTAAATAACCATATTGCAATTGTTCCTAAACACAACACAATCATAAAACAAACTAAACCCGCCACATGCTCAGATACTCTCCCTTCTCTTTTTAGAACAAATTACAGAACATTATTTGCCCTATCAAACAGGGTTGATTCCTTATGGCGAAACCAAAAGACAAAAACAATAACACTAAAGAAAAGGGGGAAAAAAAAAAAAAGGGAGAAAAGAAAAAAAAAAGCACAAAAATCACCGGGATATAACTAGGAAAGGAGGTCTCCTCTGGCCTCACCGCCCCCCCTCACTGTCACCAGCCACCTCCCCGAGCCAGTCCCCCGGGAAATGACCCGCAAGTATTTGTAATTGGAAATATGGAGTGTTCCTAAATGGTTTGACTAGCATTATTATCGGAAGTGGACATGATAAAATAAATAACTTCCAGTGTCTAAAAAACACTGCAAGACAATCATCAGTTATATTTTGTAAATTATACTGTTCTGAAATAACTTGCGTGATTAATGCTTTTTTTAACTCTTGCAGTGTGGGAGCGGTTTTGGCCTTCCAGGATCTTAATATTAAAATGCGACCCAACAATATAATTATATTAATTAATTTAGTTCCTTGCTGAGCGTTTTGTGCCAGAAAGAATATCTCCAACGGTTGAATCACATAGTCTATCCTAAGAGTTACTTTCATCCAGTAGAAAGTTTTTGGACAGGACCAAAAACAATGAAATAGATCCGCGCTGGAGGCACTACACCAAATACATTTTTATTTAGAATACAATTACATGCAAAAATCATCTAATGCACATACCAATATTCAATACTAAATTACAGGTGAAGCTCATTGCGCACTCAAGATTGAGTATACATAACATTTGCATATTTTAAAATAGCTATAGTTGATTGGTCAGGGAGTGTGATAATAGCTCTTTGTTGTCCAGCCCTTTTATCTGGGTTTTCCAGTAGCATTGAGATCAACAGGTACGGTGCAAACTAAAAAGGTAAAAAAACTTTTTTTTTTTATTTTGCTAAGTTTGTTTATACATTGATTTTAATTTGTAAGACAGTATTTAGGCAGCTAAGCATTTGCAGCTTTAGTGTGAACTGGTCATTTAATTTGTTTTTCCCTTGGTTCACCTAAAAGTCAGAGGCCTCATCAGTTTATTTAGCTTTTTGGCTGAATCTCCTAATTACCAAGGTTTACTTGAAGGCAGGATAGTCTTTTCCAAAATGCATTATTGCCTTTTTTTTCTAGATTAGTTTCTTAGATTTTCTATTATGACAATTATATTGAATAATTTTTGCAAGGCAGCAACATCTTAATTCTATCACTTTTTTGTGTTTGGTAGGAAAGTCCTTCAGGCAGAAGTGTCTGGTAGTTATGAGCCTGCCTTAAAATGTTATTGTCCTGCCCAATTACTTGTGGACTCAACAGCTTTGGGTATTAGTTCTCAGGTGTAATTGTTTGTGGAATCTCCCCACCTAATGAAAGAAAACAACAATTATGCTTACCTGATAAATTCATTTCTTGCATTGTTGTGACAGTCCATGAGCCCTGCCTATTTTAAATTTTTATGCAATTAATTTTGTTTGAACCTCATTTTCCCTTCCCTACCTTTCTAATTCTCCTTTCTTGGCTACACACACAAACTCTATATTACACAAATACACATAAATCAGGGCCCAGATATTATTATCTCCTGCAGAACACACTGTGCCATACACCTGTGCTCGTAACCACACCCATGGCAAGTGCTCACTTACCCCCGCTCATTACTAGAAGAATCCATGCTGCCTGCTCCCACTCATACTGCGCACCATGAGACAGCCGCCAACATCATCTCTACTCGGCACTAGTGATGTTGCGAACCTAAAATTTTGCGTTCGCGACCAGCGAACGCGAGCTTACACAAAAGTTTGCGAACCGGGCGAACCGCCATTGACTTCAATAGGCAGGCGAATTTTAAAACCCACAGGGACTCTTTCTGGCCACAAAAGTGACTAACACCTGGACTGTGGCATGCCGGAGGGGGATCCATGGCAAAACTCCCATGGAAAATTACATAGTTGATGCAGAGTCTGTTTTTAATCCATAAAGGGCATAAATCACCTAAAATTCCTAAATTGTTTGGAATAACGTGCTTTAACACATCAAGTATGATGTTGTATCGTTCAGGTAGTGTAAGGGTTACGCCTGCTTCACAGTGACAGACCAAACTCCCCGTTTAACGCACCGCAAACAACCGCAAACAGTCCATTTGCACAACCGCAAACTCCCCTTTTGCACAAGGTTGGATACCAAGCTAGCCATGTCCCGTTCCTTGTCCTCACTGATGTCACTGCATGTGCAATCACTTCCTGGGGTAACAGAAAATGCTCCACCCACAAGATGCTCCTATTATATTACTGCACTGAGGATGCTGCCTGTATCTGTGTGTCCTGCTCCCTGGCCGGAGAGCACAGGGGACACCAGGTCGAGCTGTTGAATGAGGCTTCTGAGAAGAAGAAAAAGAAACTGAGAAATGTTCTGCAGAAACTGACCACAAAGAGAGAGAAGACTGAGAAAAGAGTCCAGAGTCTGCAGAAGCACAGGAGAGGGGTGCAAGAGAAAGCAGCTGGTGTAACAGAGAGACTCACTGCCCTGATTAGGGACATTAGGAAACAGCTGGAAGACCTAGAGAAGCGAGTCCTGAGTGAGATCACCCGGCAGCAGGAGCAGGTTTTACTCACAATCTCTGATCAGATCCAGCAGCTGGGAAAAAGAGAACGAAGAGCTAACCAGGAAGATTGTTCACATTGAGGAGCTGTGCAACATGACTGACCCATTAACTGTCCTACAAGAACAGGAATCACACAGAGATGAGATGCTTGGTCGTTCCTTCTACTTCCAATTTGGGGCACTGCACGTGCAATCTAATGTGCCACCAGATAGGAGTGGTGTGTTAACTAGTACTATTCTTATCAGTTTAATCCCTGTTACGTCCCCTATCAGGGACGTGTATATGGCATCGATTTTAGGAACCTGGAGATAGATAGATACATACATAGATTAGATAGATAGATCAATATAAGCAATAGATACATTTGATGATAGATACGATAGATAGATAGATAGATTTGATAGATAAATAGATTTGATAGATAGATAATTTCCCAGACAGAGAATTACAAGACGGGCGGTCTGAGACCCATGGTAAGGTTCCCAGAGGCAGTTGCGGTGCCCGAGGCTCTGATTAGAACAGAGCACTCTATGTATCTGCCCTCGGCTGAAATCGGAACATTCTTTAGCTTTCTGCCTGTCGGCCAAATGTCCGTCTGCCAAATGTCCGTCTGCCAAATGTCCTTCTGCATTTTGTCAGAGCACCGCGTGCAATCTACTGTGCCACCAGATAGGAGTGGTGTGTTAACTAGTACTATTCTTATCAGTTTAATCCCTGTTACGTCCCCTATCAGGGGACGTGTATATGGCATCGATTTTAGGAACCCAGAGATAATTTTAGGAACCGGGAGATGCTTGGACACCCAGTACAGGTCGTTCTCCTTCAGCCATTTTATACGAGGGTCCCTCAACAGGCACGACAGCAGGAAAGACCCCATATGCCATTACTTCCTTTTGCACAATCGAGTACAGGTATGGCATCGATTTTAGGAACCCGGAGATGATTTTAGCAACCGGGAGATGGAAAAAGATGCTTGGTCGGTCCGGCCACGAGATAGATAGATAGATACATAGATTAGATAGATAGATCAATAGATGCAAAAGATACATTTGATGATAGATACAATAGATAGATTTGATAGATAAATAGATAGATTTGATTGATAGATAATTTCCCAGACAGAGAATTACAAGACAGGCGGACTGGGACCCATGGTAAGGTTCCCAGAGGCAGTTGCGGGGCCCGAGGCTCTGAATTTGGGGCACTGCGCGTGCAATCTACTGTGCCACCAGATAGGAGTGGTGTGTTAACTAGTACTATTCTTATCAGTTTAATCCCTGTTATTCCCCTATCAGGGGACGTGTATATGGCATCGATTTTAGGAACCCGGAGATGATTTTAGGAACCGGGAGATGGAAAAAGATGCTTGGTCGGTCCGGCCACGAGATAGATAGATACATAGATTAGATAGATAGATCAATAGAAGCAATAGATACATTTGATGATAGATATGATAGATAGATAGATTTGATAGATAAATAGATAGATTTGATAGATAGATAATTTCCCAGACAGAGAATTACAAGACGGGTGTTCTGGGACCCATGGTAAGGTTCCCAGAGGCAGTTGCGGCGCCCGAGGCTCTGATTAGAACAGAGCACTCTGTGTATCTGCCCTCGGCCGAAATCGGAACATTCTTTAGCTTTCTGCCTGTCGGCCAAATGTCCATCTGCCAAATGTCCATCTGCCAAATGTCTGTCTGCATTTTGTCAGAGCACCGCGTGCAATCTACTGTGCCACCAGATAGGAGTGGTGTGTTAACTAGTACTATTCTTATCAGTTTAATCCCTGTTACGTCCCCTATCAGGGGACGTGTATATGGCATCGATTTTAGGAACCCGGATATGATTTTAGGAACTGGGAGATGGAAAAAGATGCTTGGACACCCAGTACAGGTCATTCTCCTTCAGCCATTTTATACAAGGGTCCCTCAACAGGCAGGACAGCATGAAAGACCCCATATGCCATTACTTCCTTTTGCACAATCGAGTACAGGTATGGCATCGATTTTAGGAACCCGGAGATGATTTTAGGAACCGGGAGATGGAAAAAGATGCTTGGTCGGTCCGGCCACGAGATAGATAGATAGATACATAGATTAGATAGTTAGATCAATAGAGGCAATAGATACATTTGATGATAGATACGATAGATAGATAGATTTGATAGATAAATAGATAGATTTGATAGATAGATAATTTCCCAGACAGAGACTTACAAGACGGGCGGACTGGGACCCATGGTAAGGTTCCCAGAGGCAGTTGCGGGGCCCGAGGCTCTGAATTTGGGGCACTGCGCGTGCAATCTACTGTGCTACCAGATATGAGTGGTGTGTTAAGTAGTACTATTCTTATCAGTTTAATCCCTGTTACGTCCCCCATCAGGGGACGTGTATATGACATTGATTTATGAAATTTTGGCCGTGTACCTTCCACTGTGGTGTCCCAATAGCTAAAAATTTTTGGAACGCCTCAGACTCCACCAGCTTGTATGTTAAAAGCTGGTGGGCTAAGAGTTCAGACAAGCCAGCTGTCAGACGCCGGGCAAGGGGGTAAGTTTGTGACATTGGCTTCTTACGCTCAAACATGTCCTTGACAGACACCTTGAAAGACACCACGTCAAGGTTCCGAGCGGAAGCTGTAGAAGATTGGGTGTTCTGTGTTAGCCAGTCAACTATGTGCTCCGAAGTTTTCGAGTTCAGGGTACGTGGCCTCTAAACACTGGGCATTATTCTAGGGACAAAGGGAATCACAGCACCATGACCACGACGGCCCCTGCGGGGTGGCCTGCCTCTGCCTGTCATTTTTTTTTAATTAGTGGTACTATGCGTGCAAGCTACTGTGACAACAGATATGAGTGTTGTGTTAAGTAGTACTATTCTTATCAATTTAATCCCTGTTACATCCCCTATCAGGGGACGTGTATATGGCATGGATTTTAGGAACCGGTTGATGGAAAAAGATGCTTTGTTGGTCCTCCTACTTCAAATTTGGGGCACTGCGCATGCAATCTAATGTGCCACCAGATAGGAGTGGTGTGTTAAGTAGTACTATTACTATCAGTTTAATCCCTCTTATGTTCCTTTTTTTTTTGTTTGATTTTTTAAGCCACAGTGCAGCACCAGAGGCCAGAAAAATTTGGCATGTACACATGCCTGAAAAATTAGGTATTGTTGCAGACGCTGCTGTAGCAGCAGCCAGAAAAATTGATGTTTGTTTCCCTGGCAGAAAGTGCCCTAAAACATGGCGTCTTGAACCCTAGTTGGTGGCAGATAAGTCACGCAAGTCATCCTGCATTCGGAGATAAAGTACAGCAGAGTGTGGACCATTTTTAGCCCGAGGCAGCTCATCTCATCAGGCCTTTTTTACTCAAATGTATCACCCAATGTCAGTCCCTTTGGGATCCATTCCTCATTCATCTTAATAAAGGTGAGGTAATTGAGACTTTTTTGACCTAGGCAACTTCGCTTCTCAGTGACAATACCTCCTGCTGCACTGAAGGTCCTTTCTGACAGGACACTTGAAGCGGGGCAGGCCAGAAGTTCTATGGCAAATTGGGATAGCTCAGGCCACAGGTCAAGCCTGCACACCCAGTAGTCAATGGGTTCATCTCTCCTCAGAGTGTCGAGATCTGCAGTTAAGGCGAGGTAGTCTGCTACTTGTCGGTTGAGTCGTTCTCTGAGGCTGGACCACGAAGGGCTGTGGCGATGCATAGGAGTTAAAAAGGTCTGCATGTCCTCCATCAACAACATGTCTGTAAAGTGTCCTGTCCTTGCCAGCGTGGTCGTGGGAGGAGGAGTATTACTTTCACCTCTTCCCCTGTTAGATTCCTGTTGTGCTGTGACATCACCCTTATACGCTGTGTAAAGCATACTTTTTAATTTATTTTTGAACTGCTCCATCCTTTCCGACTTGCGGGAATTCGGTAACATTTCAAGAACTTTATGCTTATACCGGGGGTCTAGTAGCGTGGACACCCAGTACAGTTCGTTCTCCTTCAGCTTTTTAATACAAGTGTCCCTCAACAGGCACAACAGCATGAAAGACCCCATTTGCACAAGGTTGGATGCCGAGCTACTCATGTCCCGTTCCTCGTCCTCACTGATCTCACTGAAGGTATCTTCTTACCCCCAGCCACGTACAACACCACGGGTACCAGATAGGTGACAACGAGCACCCTGGGATGCCTGTTGTGCTTGGTCTTCCTCCTCCTCCTCCTCCTCAAAGCCACATTCCTCCTCTGACTCCTCTTCCTCACAATCCTCTTCCTGCGTTGCCACTGGTCCAGCAAGCGATGCTGATAAGGCTGTTTCTGGTGGTGATGCTGACCACAATTCTTCCTCTTCACGCTCATCTACGGCCTGATCCAGCACTCTTCGCAGGGCATGCTCCAGGAAGAAAACAAATGGTATGATGTCGCTGATGGTGCCTTCGGTGCGACTGACTAGGTTTGTCACCTCCTCAAAAGGACACATGAGCCTACAAGCATTGCATATGAGCGCCCAGTAACGTGGCAAAACAATTCCCAGCTCTCCAGAGGCTGTCCTAGCACCCTGGTCATACAAATACTCGTTAAAGGCTTTTTCTTGTTGGAGCAGGTGGTCGAACATTAGGAGTGTTGAATTCCAACGTGTCGGGCTGTCGCAAATCAAGCGCCTCACTGGCAGGTTGTTTCGCCGCTGGATATCTGACAAGTGCGCCATGGCCGTGTAGGAATGCCTGAAATGGCCACACACCTTACTGGCCTGCTTCAGGATGCCCTGTAAGCCTGGGTACTTATGCACAAAGAGTTGTACAATCAGATTACACACATGTGCTATGCACGGCACATGTGTCAACTTGCCCAATTTCAATGCCGCCACCAAATTACTTCTGTTGTCAGAAACCACAATGTGGAATAGTAGCTGGGGAGGTGCCGTTGATGTGGAGCAAGACGCAGCAGCAGAAGAGGACTCAGCCGAGGAGGTTATGGAAGAGGATGGAGTAGGAGGAGTAGAGGAGGTCGCAGCAGGCCTGCCTGCAAGTCGCGGCGGTGTCACCAACTCCTCTACAGAGCCACGCATTCCATGCTTGGCAGCCGTCAGCAGGTTTACCCAATGCGCAGTGTAGGTGATATACCTGCCCTGACCATGCTTTGCAGACCAGCTATCAGTGGTCAGATGGACCCTTGCCCCAACACTGTGTGCCAGACATGCCATTACTTCCTTTTGCACAATCGAGTACAGGTTGGGGATTGCCTTTTGTGAAAAGAAATTTCGGCCGGGTACCTTCCACTGCGGTGTCCCAATAGCTACAAATTTTTTGAACGCCTCAGACTCCACCAGCTTGTATGGTAAAAGCTGGCGGGCTAAGAGTTCAGACAAGCCAGCTGTCAGACGCCGGGCAAGGGGGTGACTTGGTGACATTGGCTTCTTTCGCTCAAACATGTCATTAACAGACACTTGACTGTGGGCAGATGAGCAGGAACTGCTCTGGAAGAGAGACGGATTGGCGGATGGTTGAGAGGGGGCAAGGAGCACAGCAGTGGTTGACGTGGCTGAAGATGCTGGACCAGGAGAAGGATGGCGGCTTTGAGTTTGTGTGCTGCTTGTCCTCATGTGTTCATCCCATAGGCGTTTGTGATGTGAGATCATGTGCCTTCGCAAAGCAGTTGTACCTAGGTGGGTGTTGGACTTCCCACGACTCAGTTTCTTTTGGCACAGGTTGCAAATGGCATTGCTGTTGTCAGAGGCAGACACATAAAAAAATGCCACACTGCTGAGCTCTGCGATGACGGCATTCTGGTGGTGGCAACAGCATGCGTTGATTGGCGTGCTGTCTGGCTGACCCCGGGTGCCGATGCATGCTGTCTGAATGTGCCACTAGCTCCTTGCGACGATCTCCCCCTGCTTCCAACTCATCTCCTCCTCCTGCTCCTCTCTGTCTCCCCATCTGAACTTTCCCCCTGAACTTCTTCTCTTCTACCAGGCGCCCACGTGACATCCACGGACACATCGTCATCATCAACCCCTTCACTTGTATCTGACAACTCAACAACAGAAGCAACGGTGGGTACAACATCATCATCACACCGTGCATCGTCCATGTCTGTAATGCTGTCTGACTGAGACATATCACAGTTATCTACATCCTCTGTCAATGATGGTTGCGCATCACTCATTTCTTCACACTGAGGTGTACATAACTCCTCTGACAGATCAAGTGAGGCGTCTGTGGTGCTAGTGTCGGTGGTGGCGGCAGGCGGGCGAGTGGTAAGTTGAGAGGTGCCCGAAGCTAAGCTAGAGGAGGAGGATGGTGCGTCAAGGTTACGAGCGGAAGCTGTAGAAGATTGGGTGTCCTGTGTTATAAAGTCAACTATTTCCTCAGAGCTTTTCGTGTTCATGGTACGTGGCCTAACACTGGGCATTATTCTATGGCCAAAGGGAATCACAGCACCACGACGGCACCTGCGGGTTGGCCTTGCTCTGGCTGTCATTTTTTTTCGATTAGTGCTACTATGCGTGCAAGCTACTGTGAGTGGGCACAGTATACGCTGTGAGCCTGGCACAAAAAAACAGACTGATGTTTCACAGTCAAAAAAGTTTTTTTTTTAAATTTACACTACTGTTACAACAGATATGAGTGGTGGCACTAGTTGGCAAGTGGGCCTGGCACACACGCTGGCAGGCAGGCAACTGCAATTAGATTACACTAGCAGACTGATGTTTCACAGTCAAAAAAGTTTTTTTTTAAAAAAAATTTACACTACTGTTACAACAGATATTAGTGGTGGCACTAGTTGGCAAGTGGGCCTGGCACACACGCTGGCAGGCAGGCAACTGCAATTTGATTACACTAGCAGACTGATGTTTCACAGTCAAAAAAGTTTTTTTTAAAAAAAAATTCACTACTGTTACAACAGATATGAGTGGTGGCACTAGTTGGCAAGTGGGACTGGCACACACGCTGGCAAGCAGGCAACTGCAATTCGATTACACTAGCAGACTGATGTTTCACAGTCAAAAAAGTTTTTTTTTTTTAAATTTACACTACTGTTACAACAGATATGAGTGGTGGCACTAGTTGGCAAGTGGGCCTGGCACACACGCTGGCAGGCAGGCAACTGCTATTAGATTACACTAGCAGACTGATGTTTCACAGTCAAAAAAGTTTTTTTTTTTAAATTTACACTACTGTTACAACAGATATGAGTGGTGGCACTAGTTGGCAAGTGGGCCTGGCACACACGCTGGCAGGCAGGCAGGCAACTGCTATTAGATTACACTAGCAGACTGATGTTTCACAGTCAAAAAAGTTTTGTTTTTTTAAATTTACACTACTATTACAACAGATATGAGTGGTGGCACTAGTTGGCAAGTGGGCCTGGCACACACACTGGCAGGCAGGCAAGTGCAATTAGATTACACTAGCAGACTGATGTTTCACAGTCAAAAAAGTTTTTTTTTTTTTTAAATTTACACTACTGTTACAACAGATATGAGTGGTGGCACTAGTTGGCAAGTGGGCCTGGCACACATGCTGGCAGGCAGGCAGGCAACTGCAATTAGATTACACTAGCAGACTGATGTTTCCCAGTCAAAAAATATTTTTTTTTTACAAAATTTACACTACTGTTACAACAGATATGAGTGGTGGCACTAGTTGGCAAGTGGGCCTGGCACACGCGCTGGCAGGCAGGCAACTGCAATTAGATTATACTAGCAGACTGATGTTTCACAGTCAAAAAAGTTTTTTTTACAAAATTTACACTACTGTTACAACAGATATGAGTGGTGGCACTGCAGGCGGGCAACTGCAATTAGATTACACTAGCAGACTGATGTTTCTCAGTCAAAATTACACAGGCAAAAAAAAAAAAGATGTTCTAGCCCTAAAAAGGGCTTTTTGGGGTGCTGTCCTTACAGCAGAGATCAAATGAGTCCTTCAGGACTGTAGTGGACACTGAATACACTATCAATTTCCCTATAAAATCAGCAGCAGCTACACTATCCCTCCTCTCACTAAGAATGCTGGATCAGAATGAATTTAAAATGGCTGCTGTCCAGGAGCTGGGAGGGTCTGGGAGGGAGTGTCCGCTGCTGATTGGCTGAAATGTGTCTGCAGACTGTGAGATACAGGGTCAAAGTTTACTCAATGATGACGAATAGGGGGCGGATCAAACATCGCATATGTTCACCTGCTGTGGCAAACGCGAACGAGCTATGTTCGCCGGGAACTATTCGCAACATCACTACTCTGCACGCCTTTTGGAGAGCCCAGGGCAAGATCATTTTCTCCAGCACCAACTATTCCCCAGCACCATCATGACAGTGCGGGCCCCCTGAAGAGGAAGAGGGCCACCAGTTGGCCACCCCTGGCATATAGTATAGTACAGATTAGTCTTTCAAAGATTTCATAGAAATAAAAAAGTCATATTTACAAATAGCAAACTAACGGCTAGATTTCGAGTTTTGCGTTATGAGTTAAAAAGCAGCGTTAAGCCTCATAACGCTGCTTTTTTTTTTCTACCGCTGCTATTACGATTCTTGTAGGTACAGCTGTCCCGCACACTTTTTTGGCCTTACTGCAAATCAACTTACGCAATTTGCATATAGTCTATTTTCAATGGACTTCCATAGCGCCGGTATTACAAGCTTTTTTTTTAGGCCAAAAAGTGAGCGGTACAGCCTATCCCGCAAGATTCGTAACGCATTCTAAAGTCAGTAGTTATAAGTTTTACACTACAACGCTGTAACATAAAACTCATAACTAAAGTGCTAAAATGTACACTAACACCCATAAACTACCTATTTACCCCTAAACTGAGGCCCTCCCGCATCGCAAACACTAAAATAAAATGATTAACCCCTAATCTGCCGCTCCCGACATCGCCGCCACTATAATAAACATATTAACCCCTAAACCACCGCATTCCCGCCCTTCAAACATTAGTTAAATATTATTAACTCCTAATCTGCTATCCCCAACATTGCCGCCACCTACCTACATTTATTAACCCCTAATCTGCCCCCCCAACGTCGCCGCCACTATACTATATTTATTAACCCCTAAACCTAAGTCTAACCCTAACACCCCTAACTTAAATATAATTAAATTAAATCTAAATAAAACCTACTATTAATAACTAAATATTTCCTAATTAAAACTAAATACTTACCTGTAAAATAAACCCTACGCTAGCTACAATATAACTAATAATTACATTGTATCTAGCTTAGGGTTTATTTTTATTTTACAGGCAAGTTTGTATTTATTTTAACTAGGTAGAATAGTTACTAAATAGTTATTAACTATTTACTAACTACCTAGCTAAAATAAATACAAATTTACCTGTAAAATAAAACCTAAACTAAGTTACACTAACACCTAACACTACACTGCAATTAAATAAATTACCTAAATTAAATACAATTAAATACATTTAATACAATTACCTAAATTACAAATCAAGCAAACACTAAATTACACAAAATAAAAAACAAATGACAAGATATTTAAACTAATTACACCTAATGCAATAGCCCTATCAAAATAAAAAAAAAACTATCCTAAACTAAACTACCAATAGCCCTTAAAAGGGCCTTTTTGCGGGGCATTGCCCCAAATAAATCAGCTCTTTAACCTGTTAAAAAAATACAAACAACCCCCCCAACAGTAAAACCCACCACCCACACGAACAAACCCCCCAAATAAAACCCTAACTAAAAAACCTAAGCATTCCAAAAGGCATTTAGCTCTATTGCGGCCCAAACCCTAACCTAAAAATAAAACCCACCAATAAACCCTTAAAAAAACCTAACACTAACCCCTGAAGATCCACTTACAGTTTTGAAGACCGGACATCCATCCTCAACGACGCCAGGAGAAGTCCTCAACGAAGCCGGGAGAAGTGGTCCTCCAGATGGGCAGAAGTCTTCATCCAGAAGGCATCTTCTATCTTGATCCATCCGGCGCGGAGCGGGTCCATCTTCAAGACATCCGACGCGGAACATCCTCTTCTTACTGACGAGGAATGAAGGTTCCT
Organism: Bombina bombina; assembly: GCF_027579735.1. Lineage (NCBI taxonomy): Eukaryota > Metazoa > Chordata > Amphibia > Anura > Bombinatoridae > Bombina > Bombina bombina. The sequence continues at coordinate 337,205,483 of NC_069506.1, forward strand.
TTAAATGATGTCATCCAAGATGGCGTCCCTTAGATTCCGATTGGCTTATCCAATTGGCCAATTGGAATTAAGGTTGAAATAATCCTATTGGCTGATGCAATCAGCCAATAGGATTGAACTTCAATCCTATTGGCTGATCCAATCAGCCAATAGGATTGAGCTCGCATTCTATTGGCTGTTCCAATCAGCCAATAGAATGCAAGCTCAATCCTATTGGCTGATTAGATCAGCCAATAGGATTTTTTCAACCTTAATTCCGATTGATAGAATTCTATCAGCCAATCGCAATCTAAGGGACGCTATCTTGGATGACATCATTTAAAGGAACCTTCATTCGTCATTAGTCATCGGAAAGAAGAGGATGCTCCGCGTCGGATGTCTTGAAGATGGACCCACTCCGCACGGATGGATGAAGATAGAAGATGCCGTCTGGATAAAGACTTCTGCCCGTCTGGAGGACCACTTCTCCCGGCTTGGATGAAGACCTCTCCTGGCTTCGTTGAGGACTTCTTGCTGCTTCGTTGAGGACTTCTCCCGGTTTCGTTGAGGATGGATGACCGGTCTTCAAAACTGTAAGTGGATCTTCAGGGGTAAGTGTTAGGTTTTTTTAAGGGTTTATTGGGTGGGTTTTATTTTTCGGTTAGGGTTTGGACCTCATTGGAGTTAAATGCCCTTTTAAGGGCAATGCACATACAAATGCCCTTTTCCGGGCAATGGGGAGCTTAAGTTTTTTTAGTTAGGGTTTTATTTGGGGGGTTGGTTGTGTGGGTGGTGGGTTTTACTTTTGGGGGGGTTGTTTGTATATTTTTTACAGGTTAAAGAGCTGATTTCTTTGGGTCAATGCCCCCCAAAAGGCCCTTTTAAGGGCTATTGGTAGTTTAGTTTAGGCTAGGGTTTTTTTTTATTTTGGGGGGCTTTTTTATTTTGATAGGGCTATTAGATTAGGTGTAATTAGTTTAAATATCTTGTAATTTTACTTTTATTTTGTGTAATTTAGTGGGGGGGGTTGTAATTTAGGTAATTGTATTTAATTTAGTTAATTGTATTTAATTTAGGTAATTTATTTAAGTGTAGTGTTAGGTGTTAGTGTAACTTAGGTTATGTTTTATTTTACAGGTAAATTTGTATTTATTTTAGCTAGGTAGTTATTAAATAGTTAATAACTATTTAGTAAATATTCTACCTAGTTAAAATAAATAAAACCTAAACTAGATACAATGTTACTATTAGTTATATTGTAGCTAGCTTAGTTTATTTTACAGGTAAGTATTTAGTTTTAAATAGGAATTAGTTAATAATAGTAGGTTTTATTTAGATTTATTTTAATTATATTTGTTAGGGGGTGTTAGGGTTAGACTTAGGTTTAGGGGTTAATAAATTTAATATAGTGGCGGCGACGTTGGGGATGGCAGATTAGGGGTTAATAATATTTAACTAGTGTTTGCAAGGCTGGAGTGCGGCGGTTTAGGGGTTAATATGTTTATTATAGTTGGGGGCAACAGATTAGGGGTTAATAAATATAATGTAAGTGTTGGCGATATCCAGAGCGGCAGATTAGGGGTTAATAAATATAATATAAGTTTCGGCGATGTTGGGGGCCGCAGATTAGGGGTTAAATACCTGATAATAATGATAATAATAATAAGTGTAAGATTAGGGGTGTTTAGACTCGCGGTTCATGTTATGTAATAGGTGTAAACATAAATTTTGTTTCCCCTTAGGAATCAATGGGGCTGCATTACGGAGCTTTACGCTGCTTTATTGCAGGTGTTTGACTTTTTTTCAGCCGGCTCTCTCCATTGATGTCTATGGGGAAATCGTGCACAAGCACGTACAACCAGCTCACCGCTGACTTAAGCAGTGCTGGTATTGAAGTGCGGTATGGAGCTCAATTTTGCTCTACGCTCACTTCTTACCTGTTAACGCCGGGTTTATAAAAACCTGTAATACCAGCGCTGTAGGTAAGTGAGCGGTGACAATAATGTGCAAGTTAGTACCGCACCCCTCATAATGCAAAAGTCGTAATCTAGCCGTAAGTTTTTAATAATAAAAAAAAAATTAAAACATTTCTTTATAATGATTTTTCTTTACAGCTCACCATTGTATTTCACAATAAGGTACTATTTTGTATTTTCTTCTTCATCATAAAACTCAGATTGTAAACATTAAAGGCTAAATTACAAGCGGAGCGGTATTTAGCACTTACACTTGAGCGCTAATGCCGCTGAGAGTAAACTTTTTATGTAACAGGCGTATTACAAGTTGAAAGTAATTTTTTTGCACGTGATCGAAACCCGACACACACACACAGCCCTTCGGCTATCGCAACTGCGCTAACTTCTCCCCACAGATTTCAATGGAGTGTGCAAATTGGAGAATAAAAATAGCACATCGCTCACACGCTAACTTGAGTTATGAATATTTTACGTTCCAATGTTCTTCACATAGAAGAAAATTTTCTTTTTAGTTTTAAATATATATATATATATATATATATATATATATGATGCATGTTTTGTAAAATATATATCTATACCTATATATGGATATATATATCCTATATAATAAAAGGCCAAGTGTGTTTGTCAGAAGCTGTCATGCGCAGTAGAGACTGCGCACAAGGACAAACACACCTGGCCTTCCAACTGACCTGGCGTCATGTGGTGAAGTGGGCGTGCCCGGGCGGGTGTGGAGTGGACGTGGGCGGACATGCGCGACATGGGCGTGGCCGACGGGCGTGACCGGGTGTGACGTGGGCATGGTCAGGCGTGATGCGGGTGGGACCAGATGCCTGGAGCCAGAGAGCTCTAAAGAGGGGGGAATAGAGAAAGCAGAAGAGGGTGGATAGAGAGAGGAGGAGAGAGACAGCAAAAGGGAGAAGGGGAGAGAGACAGCAAAAGAGAGAGGGGGAGAGAGACAGCAAAAGAGAGGGGGGAGAGAGACAGCAAAAGAGAGAGGGGGAGAGAGACAGCAAAAGAGAGAGGGGGAGAGAGACAGCAAAAGAGAGGGGGGAGAGAGACAGCAAAAGAGAGGGGGGAGAGAGACAGCAAAAGAGAGGGGGGATGGTGCGCAAAAGAGAGGGGGGAGAGTGCGCAAAAGAGAGGGAGAGAGAGACAGCAAAAGAGGGAGGGAGAGAGACTGCAAAAGAGAGGGGGGATAGTGCACAAAAGAGAGGGGGGAGAGAGCGCAAAAGGGGGGGGAGAGAGCGCAAAAGAGAGGGGGGAGAGAGCGCAAAAGAGAGGGGGGAGAGAGCGCAAAAGAGAGGGGGGAGAGAGCGCAAAAGAGAGGGGGGAGAGAGCACAAAAGAGAGGGGGGAGAGAGCACAAAAGAGAGGGGGGATAGAGAGAGAGCAAGGGGTGGGACTAGTATATATATATATAATACATAAACCATTTTCCCCTATGTGAAGAACATTGGAATGTAAAATATTTACAGTACATACACACTAAAACACATTATTAAATATTAAAATTATGTTTTTTGTTTTCAGGTATTTGAGTGAAAAGGGATCCAAAGTGTATATACAATATATACATAAACATACTTCATATATATATATATATATATATATATATATATATATATATATACACAAACATACACATGTTTTGTATATATACATCATAGCCATTTCCATTCAAATACCTTGTGATATACCTTTGAACTTTTTTTTTATATTTAGGTGAATATTTTTTATCAGATAGTGTATATAGGCGTCTAACACTTTATTTTAATGTATTTATGTTGTGTTTAATGCAACTTTTATTTTAGGCCTAACCCTTTATGCAAGGTTTTTAGTCACTCTTTTGCACTCATGTAGTCGCATTTACTTTCAACTTGTAATAGTCGGTCAAGTTAATGCGTGGGCGATATTTTAATATTGCATGCCCCAAAGTTAGCATGCCACTTGTAATCTAGCCATAAGAGGGAGTGCACATTGCTTACGTACATAGAATTTTCACTTGTTATTTCTTATAATATTTATAATCTTGAGTGTTTTTCTTTTTAACAAGTAATTTCCCTATACATTTATAGACATGGTATGTTTTATGGCATAGATTGGCTTATATATCAATATTAAGAAGGTTTTGGAAGAGACCTTGACATGGTACCTGGGCTTGTCCCATTTGGCAAAATGCGGTAACTGACTCTTCCAGTTTCTTTTAAACTTAGCTGAGAGCTTGTGAGTGAGTGCTAGACTTTATTTTTGTGTCTATTGTAATGTCTCTTTAGTAATTTTCCCTAGGGATTTGCTCCCAAGCTGGTCTGAGCCAAGACTGCATGTGACTCTAGAAATAGTGCAGCTTTTTGAGAGTGCTATAGCACCATAGCTGAGCAGTGTTTCAGGGTCATGTGATGTGTCCCCGGTCCGGTCTGGGAGTACTGTAACCACTTTCCTTGTTTTGCTTGTGCTTAAGGGTGATTACAAAAGTCTGGTCTGTGAACCCTGACTAGTTCCCAGTGTGTTTGAATATGAGCTTGCACCTGTGTGTGAGCCTGCATTTGTGTGGCTGTATTAGGATCCCAGGTTTTGGAAGAGACCTTAACGTGGTACCTGGGCTTGTCCCATTTGGCCAAATGCAGTAACTGAATCTTCCAGTTTCTTTCAAACTTAGCTGAGAGCAGTGGAGGCTCCTCCATTGGGGCAAGTGGGGCAGTGCCCCCCCCAATCCAATGCCCCCCAATCCAATATTTTTTTGGGGGAAAATAAAATAAAAAGTTTATTAAAAATGTTTTAAATAGTTTATATATATATATATATATATATATATATATATATATATATATATATATATATATATATATATATATATATATATATATATAAATAAAAATAACATTGCAAAGTTGGTGGCATAGTTGGGTAATAACAATTTTTTTAGGGTGGGGGGTGGTAAAAAAAATATCTTGCTATTTTAATATAATTTAAAAAAAGAGGCTAAAAGCATTGATATCTAAAGGTAGGGCGTTTTTGCAATGTGCCCTGTTTGAGAACCCTTTTACACATGTGCAGTGTGTCCCCTTGATGTAAATTATGCCAGCCCTTTTATTTCTATGATGGACGTTTAAGCATTGACGTCCAATTTAAAAAAAATAAATAGATTCTCAAACTCCAATTGGCTGCTACTGTATGGGGGCTGGTTTATACAGAGGACATCACCCATCTTTAAAAGCAAATAAGAAGCACGCGCAATTGTGAAGTGAGGAAGAGACTGCCAATTCCTGCTGCTATCACTTCACTTTAGTAGCCTGCACGGTGAACCGGTAGGTTCTTAACACCTCCTCCACAGGGGCAAGGACAGCACAGGGCAGAGCGGTAAGTACAAGACTCATAAGTGCTGGATCCCTTGGCTATGCTAGATATAGTGGAGCTAGTAATCTAAGTCTATTTGACAATTAAATGAGTCAGGCATTTTGTGCTACGTAGCGCTGGAAACACTCTCCATATAAATAACCCTCCTCACTGCCGATGAGCTCAGTAGTACTAACTCTCCATGCTGGTGCTGCAATGCTGTGCATTATCTAAGTACATTGGAGTTGGAGGCAGCATATAATTAAACTGTTACCGGAATATGCCCAGACCCCTCCCTATTTCTGCAACGGGTCAGCTCCCACTCCAATGCACTTAGATGGGCCTGTGGTGTCTTTACTGTGTCAGGACTCTCAGGAGGTCACGGTGCTGTGTGTTGATTGCACAGAACTAGCTGCCGGGTAACAATTATAAAATTTTCAGTTCCCCCTTAATTTATGGGGTCATGCGGCGAATCCATCATATTAATGTTAACAGAAACTACACTGTTTCTATTAAAGCCCGGTTACCTTATCTGCTCAGTTTATTTTTTATCAAATAATTTATCAGACAGTGCTGAACTCACTTCTTTGAACATGAAAAGACAGGACCTGCTTCTGACACGCATAGTTTGTTTTAACTAAAGATAACAGACAATGGCCTCTATTTATCAAGCTGTCTACTTTCTAGCATTCGCCGGCACCTAAGCTCGCCTAAAATCGCTGTCATGGACCTGAATACGTTAGCCAAATTTATCAAGAAAGCTGTCAAAAAGCTGCGCACCAAGTACGGTGTGATGAGCAGCGGACTGTTGTTAACTGACAGTCATCAATCTCGCTGCTCATCGGCTTATTCACAGCTTTCTTGCTAGCCTGTCACTAAGCACCCACACTATACTATACTGTTTTACCCCCTATTCCGCCGCTCACGAAGCCCCCCGCAACTAAATAAAGTTATTAACCCCTAAACCGCCGCTCCCGGACCCCGCCGCAACTATAATAAATATATTAACCCCTAAACCGCCGCTCCCAGACCCCGCCGCCACCTACATTATACCTATTAACCCCTAATCTGCCACCCCCTATACCGCCGCCACCTACATAAAGTTATTAACCCCTATCCTGCCGTTCCCGGACCCCGCCGCAACAAAATAAATTGTTTAACCCCTAAACCGCCACTCCTGGAGCCCACCACCACCTACATTATATATATTAACCCCTATCCTGCCCCCCTACCACTATAATAAAGTTATAAACCTAAGTCTAACCCTAACCCCCCCTAACTTAAATATAATTTAAATAAATCTAAATAAATATTACTATTATTAACTAAATTATTCCTATTTAAAACTAAATACTTACCTATAAAATAAACCCTAAGATAGCTACAATATAATTAATAATTACATTGTAGCTATTTTAGGATTTATTTTTATTTTACAGGCAACTTTGTATTTATTTTAACTAGGTACAATAGTTATTAAATAGTTATTAACTATTTAATAACTACCTAGCTAAAATAAAGACAAAAGTACCTGTAAAATAAAACCTAACCTAAGTTACAATTACACCTAACACTACGCTATCATTAAAATAATTACATAAATTTACTACAATTAAATAAAACTAATTACAATTAAATAAAATTAACTAAAGTACAAAAAAACAAACACTAAATTACAGAAAATAAAAAAAATTACAAAAATTTTAAACTAATTACACCTAATCTAAGCCCCCTAATAAAATAAAAAAGCCCCCCAAAATAATAAAATTCCCTACCCTATACTAAATTACAAATAGCCCTTAAAAGGGACTTTTGCGGGGCATTGCCCCAAAGTAATCAGCTCTTTTACCTGTAAAAAAAGAAATACAACCCCCCCAACATTAAAACCCACCACCCACACACCCAACCCTACTCTAAAACCCACCCAAACCCCCCTTAAAAAAACCTAACACTACCCCCTGAAGATCACCCTACCTTGAGACGTCTTCACCCAGCCGGGCACAAGTGGCCCTCCAGACTGGCAGAAGTCTTCATCCTATTTGGGCAGAAGAGGACATCCAGACCGGCAGAAGTCTTCATCCAGACGGCATCTTCTGTCTTCTTCCATCCGGAGCGGAGCGGGTTCATCTTCAATCCAGCCGACACGGAGCCATCCTCTTCCATCAACGTCCTAACACTGAATGAAGGTTCCTTTAAATGACATCATCCAAGATGGCGTCCCTTGAATTCCGATTGGCTGATAGGATTCTATCAGCCAATCGGAATTAAGGTAGGAAAAATCCTATTGGCTGATGCAATCAGCCAATAGGATTGAGCTCACATTCTATTTGCTGTTCCAATCAGCCAATAGAATGCGAGCTCAATCCTATTGGCTGATTGCATCAGCCAATAGGATTTTTCCTACCTTAATTCCGATTCAGCCAATCGGAATTCAAGGGACGCCATCTTGGATGATGTCATTTAAAGGAACCTTCATTCAGTGTTAGGACGTTGATGGAAGAGGATGGCTCCGCGTCGGCTGGATTGAAGATGGACCCACTCCTCTCCGGATGGAAGAATATAGAAGATTCTGCCTGGATTAAGACTTCTGCCAGTCTGGATATCCTCTTCTGCCCGGATAGGATGAAGACTTCTGCCGGTCTGGAGGTCCACTTGTGCCCGACTGGGTGAAGATGTCTCAAGGTAGGGTGATCTTCAGGGGGTAGCGTTGGTTTTTTTTAAGGGGGTTTTGGGTGGGTTTTAGAGTAGGGTTGGGTGTGTGAGTGGTGGGTTTTAATGTTGGTGGGGTTGTATTTCTTTTTTTACAGGTGAAAGAGCTGATTACTTTGGGGCAATGCCCCGCAAAAGGTCCTTTTAAGGGCTATTTGTAATTTAGTATAGGGTAGGGAATTTTATTATTTTGAGGGGATTTTTTATTTTATTAGGGGGCTTAGATTAGGTGTAATTAGTTTAAAATTCTTGTAATTTTTTTTATTTTCTGTAATTTAGTGTTTGTTTTTTTGGTACTTTAGTTTATTTTATTTTATTGTAATTAGTTTTATTTAATTGTAGTTAATTTATGTAATTATTTTAATGATAGTGTAGTGTTAGGTGTATTTGTAATTTAGGTTAGGATTTATTTTACAGGTAATTTTGTATTTATTTTAGCTAGATAGTTATTAAATAGTTAATAACTATTTAATTACTATTGTACCTAGTTAAAATAAATACAAACTTGCCTGTAAAATAAAAATAAACCCTAAGCTAGCTACAATTTTATAGGTAAGCATTTAGTTTTAAATAGGAATAATGTAGTTAATAATATTAATATTTATTTAGATTTATTTAAATTATATTTAAGTTAGGGGGTGTTAGGGTTAGACTTAGGTTTAGGGGTTAATAACTTTATTATAGTGGCGGCGGTGTAGGGGGGGGCAGGATAGGGTTTAATAAATATAATGTAGGTGGGGTCCAGGAGCGGCGGTTTAGGCGTTAATATATTTATTATAGTGACAGCGGGGTCCGGGAGTGGCGGTTTAGGGGTTAATATATTTATTATAGTTGCGGCGGGGTCCGGGAGCGGCGGTTTAGGGGTTATTATATTTATTATATTTGCGGCGGGGTCCGGGAGTGGCGGTTTAGGGGTTAATAAGTATAATGTAGGTGGCGGCGGTGTAGGGGGGGGGCAGATGAGGGGTGTTTAGACTCGGGGTTCACGTTAGGGTGTTAGGTGTAGACATTTCCCATAGGAATCAATGAGATATCAGGCAGCAGCGAACATAAGCTTTCGCTGCTATCAGACTCCCATTGATTCCTATGGCATCTGCCAGGTACGCTGGGCTGGAATAGTGGCGAGTATACCTGGTAGGATCTTGATAACTTCCAAAAGTAGTCAGATTGTGCCGAACTTGCGTTCGGAACATCTGGAGTGACGTAACCATCGAATCAGGCTCGCCACAAATACGCTGCGGAATTCCAACGTATTTGCGGTTGACCGCTTGATAAATAGAGGCCAATGCCTTTTCATGTTTGAAGCTAGTTCAGCACTGATAAATTATTTGGAAAAAAAATAAACTGAGCAGCTCTACCGGGCTTTAAGAGATACAGTGAAATTATGATGTTAAGTTATAGCTTCCCATTTGCTAAAAAAACGTGGAACTAACACAGCCAAAAAAAAACAAAAAAAAGCAGCTCTGCTTGCAGAAACAGACAGAACAGAACGGTGTATAAAATTCGTTTTCAATGCAATTCGTTTCCAGGATATTTTTTGACATGTTAATCATTCTGTTTATTTAATAGTAAATAAATACTACTAAGAGTTTGTAAAGTAAGCAGCATTTATTTTGTTCCACTAGAAGTACCAGAGCAATCTTTGGCATTTGGCTGGTATTTATTTATTTGTTACGTGCTCTATTTGAAAGCACAACTCAGGAGAACAAACTGTGCCTCATATACATGCTCATATTAAATAAATATTTTTGTCTTACACTATTTAATATGAGCATGTATGAGGCACAGTTTGTTCTGAGTTATGCTTTCAAGTAGAGCAGTAACAGTTGTGATCCGTGATGAAAGCTGCTGGGCATAGCAGATTACAGGATCGTTAGGTGAACGGACTATGTTTTTGTTTTGCGCCTGCAATAAATCAACTCCCTCCCCTACACTTTGCCCTCATGCAGCACTTGGACAGTGTGTGAGTCAGAAGGATACGCTGACAAACAGGAGCTGCAAGGTTAGAATGTCTTGGTTATTTAACACTTTGTATGGCTGTGTGCAGGGCTTTATACATACTCAGGGCTAGATTTATCAAGCCCCTGCGGCAGCAAGTTCTCACAAGAACTTGCTCGCCACAATTTATCAAGCAGCGGTCACCTGACCGCTGCTTCCCTAACATCTTCGCCACCTCTATTGTGGCGAAATTAAATCTCCTCGGACGAGTCCGACCGAGGAGATTGACAGCTCCTGCCCGCACGTGATTGGCTGTGCGCGGGCAAGGGGCGGGATTGCACGCGAGCGCAAAATTGCACTCGTGTGCAATGTTAATTACCTGCAGGTAATTTCGCCCCACCACAGGCGAGCTGAGGCGTACAGGGGCGCGTATACGCGCCCCTGTACGCCTCAGCGTTGATAAATCTAGCCCTCAGTCTCTTCCAGCCTTACCTCTGCAATTGTATCTCTCTGCTCTGACCAACTAACTCCTCTCCTCCTTTCCCCCTTCCTGATGATTAATGTGGCCACTGGACAGTGTTCATTGAGCTGTAAAGTGCAAGCCTGTCCAAGAGGTCTGTTTTCTCATCTTTTTTTTTTTTTTTTTTTGTTAAACTGATATCACTATGTTGAAGTAAACTTTATATTGTACTGAATGAAATGCTAGTATGTTTGTGTATATTATTATAGACATATACCTAGTTCCTAGATTTACTACATCAAATTATATGTACAGTACTGTGTATGTGTGTGTGTTCTTAAAATAAACTTTATATAATAAACACACATACACAGTACTGTATATATCATTTGATGTAGTAAATCTAGGAACCAAGTATATGTAGAAGTTTGTAATGGCTACCATTTATTTATTTTTTTAATAGGTAGGACCATCTGGGGGACGTGTCTTTATTTAAAGGGGTGGAGTCTAGCGCCCCACCATCTTTAAAATTCACCAGCCGCCACTGGCTGGGAGCTTGTGAGTGAGTGCTGGACTTTATTTTTGTGTGTATTGTAATGTCAATATTAAGAAAATATGCACTTTGTAGAGGGCATGATATATTGCATCATTGGCGCACATTTTTAGTCTACAATTGGTCACACATTTAGACAAGTAGACAGTTTTTTTTATATTTATCATGTCCTGGAATAGTTAAGATGCTTGTGTTAAAGACATACTGATGATATTTTCTAGAACTTGAACTGGAGGATGAATGACATTTGAAGCATATGCTATAGTCATGTCCAAAGCATCAACAAACCCAACATTTAACCCATCAAAAATTTTCCTGAGTACAATATATTGGACATGTCCATGAAAGTCACTAAATCTCTCCATGTCCATATCCATTTCCCTGGCATTCTCTTCTTTGATGATTACCTTGGTATATGGGCTTCTAATAAAGAGTCGCTCTATAGCTTTGCGAACATTTATGGCAGATTTAATAAAAACTCGGAACGGGAAGGGTCTGAAATGTTGTCCCATGGTAAGAATGATTATCGTGTTTATTCCTCCACCAATTTGATCAATCTGACGGGCCATGTAAGCATCTTCTTTTATTGAGTAGAAAGTTTTACTAACAAAGGGAAAGGTATGTTTCTTCCATTGAATGTAAATGAAGTTTTCAAGATTGATTGCTAAGAGTGTCTTCTGCCAGGATTGCATCTCATCTTCTGTGTGGTTAAAATAATCAACAACTGAAATAAACAAAAAGTAAAGTTATAACCACTTATTGTAAGAGAAGATATTGTGTCTCATATTAGGTCCAATATCTATAATGTGAAGTTGAACATTTGCCATTTAAGCAACCATTTTGGGCTAGATTACAAGTGAATCGCTATTTATTACTCGTGCATTAACTCCTCTGGAAGTAAGCTATTTGCCCGTGTCGAGTATCTTGTGCATAACATGTTGAAAGTTAAAAGTTTTTGTGCGAGCACTAACCCAACATGGGCAAAAAGCTGAACTTGGAATATTGAGACTGTGTTAATGTATTCCCCCATAGACTTCAAAAGTATGCTAACCCGACCAAAAATGTTAATTTCTTTCCTAAGATATGGAGAGTCCACAACATCATTCAATTACTAGTGGGAATATCACTCCTGGCCAGCAGAAGGAGGCAAATAGCACCACAGCAAAGCTGTTAAGTGTCACTCCCCTACCCATAATCCCCAGTCATTCTCTTTGCCTCTGTTAAGAGGTGAAGTTTGGTGTCTGAAGAAATTAATTTCTTTTTCGGGTACTTTTCCCTGCAAGCAAGGATTTGGGTTTAGCTGAGTTCATGTAAATCTCTTCAGTAGAGTAGTGGTGGCTTTTAAGCAGTTAGGAAGTTGTGAGGTAGTCCTTGCTTTGTTTCCTAACACATTGCTGCCCATGGTACAGAAAGCCAGAGTTGGTTACTCTGTTCTTGCTTTTTCTACAGGTCTCTGTAAGGAGTATGTGTCCTTTCAAGCCCTGTGAGCTGTCTTCCTGCCGGACAGCTAGACTGCATGTAAGTGCTTTTGTCTTCTAGAACTTGGAGACCTGCACTTAAGAAGAATATGTCATATGCAGTAGATGGGGACATTTTTAAAATCCTTTATACAGGATTCTCTTTGGCAGTGGGCAGGCACATTATGTATGTTGAGACTAGGGGTTAATCTTCCCTTTATTGGGACGTTTTTCCTCTTTGGGCTAATTTTGTTGAAATACTTTATTAGTTTGTGTGTGGCTTATGTTTTATACAGGGATTTATGTATAAACTTCGGTCAGTTGCGTTTCTTTGCTTGCTTAGCTAGAACAGGCTAACTGACAAACTGCTTAAGTTTGACACCAGCTGCAGCTACTTGCATCTTATGTTGTAGGCAGAGGGAAACGTGCGCCTTTTACTTGCTGCGTAGTTTCCTCTCTCTGCCGGTCATGTGACTTCTCTTTGCTGTCGGATATTCACGGAGTGGCGTCATTGAATTTCAGTCTCTACAGTGTCGATCTACTATACAATGGTTTTAGAGACTATTAAAAGATATTAAAAATTCTTAAAGTGACAGTGTATTTAAAAAACTACAATTTGCAGATTTTTTTATTTAGTATTATGGACATGGACCAAGACTCCATTGACAAATGCTTGTTATGCCTAGAGGCACAAATTGTTTTGCCTATGCAATTCTGTGCTGCATGCTTAGCTAGAACACTTCAATTTAAAGATAAATTGTTGCCCTCTGAGCCCAATGTCTCTCAGGATGATGCTGTTCAGGCAATGCCACAGCTTTGCTCCTTAAACGTCCCAAGCGTCTATGCCATCACATACAGTGCCCTGCTGTTCCTCTCAGCCTCCTGGAGGAGTTTATTTGCCTGCAGATTTTGCTGCACATGTATCTTCTGCGGTATCTGTGCCATTATCTGCTTTTCCTATGCTGGGAAAGCGTAAGAGGAAAATTAGACATTCAGATAGTAAGGTTTCTGTTCTACCTACTGCTACCCATGTTGCCCTCCGTCATAAGTCTGATGAGGAGGATACGCTGGTAGCCTCTGAGGGTGAAATCTCAGATTCGGACAGTATTATTCCTTCATCTGATACTGAAGAAGTAAACTTCAGATTTTAGCTTGAACACCTTTGTGTACTGTTAAAGGAAGTATTGGCTACTTTGGACAACTCCGATTCTTCTGTCGTTGTCAACCCTAAGAAGTCTAGTAAACTTAATAAATACTATGATGCTCCTTCCTCTGTGGCAAGTGTGGCATCTTATTGGTGTGATACCTTGTCTGAATCAATTTTAGTAGAGACTCCGTTGGAGGAGCTACAAGATAGGATTAAGGCTCTCAAACTAGCCAATTCCTTTATTTCTGATGCTAATATGCAAGTTATTAGACTGGGAGCCAAGATGTCTGGCTTCACTGTCCTAGCCTGCAGGGCATTGTGGCTAAAATCTTGGTCAGCTGATGTTACTTCTAAGTACACGCTTTTGGCACTTCCTTACAAGGGTAAGACCTTGTTTGGACCTGGTCTGACAGAAATAATTTCTGATATTACGGGTGGAAAAGGGTCTTTTCTACCGCAAGACAAGAAGAACAGACTCAAAAGATGTCAAAGTAATTTTCGTTCCTTTCGTAACTTCAAAGGTCAAAAGTCTTCCTCTCCCTCTTTCAAGCAGGAGCAGTCCAAGTCTTCTTGGAAGACCAATCAGTCTTGGAATAAGGGGAAGCAATCAAAGAAACCCTCAGCTGAGTATAATTCAGCATGAAGGGTTGGCCCCCGGTCCTGGTTCGGATCAAGTAGGGGGCAGACTTTCCCTGTTTTGTCAAGCGTAGAGACGAGATGTCCCAGATCCTTGGGCTGTGGACATAGTATCTCAGGGTTACAAAATAGAATTTAAAACTTTCCCTCCCATGGACAGATTCCACCTCTCAAGATTATTTGCAGACCAGGTAAAAAGAGAGGAATTCTTGAACTGCGTCCAGGACCTTTCCTCCCTGGGAGTAATTGTTCCAGTTCCAGTAAGTGAACAGGGTTTATGATTCTATTCAAATCTGTTCGTGGTTCCCAAAAAAGAGGGAACTTTTCTACCCATTTTAGACCTAAAGTGCCTATACAAGTTTCTCTGGGTACCGTCCTTCAAAATGGAAAACATTTGTTCCATTCTTCCTTTGGTCCAAGAGGGTCAGTTCATGATGACCATAAACCTGAAGGACGCATATCTTCATGTTCCCATCCACAGGGATCATCACAAATTCCTGAGATTCGCCTTTCTAGACAAACACTTTCAGTTTGTGGCTCTTCCGTTTGGCCTTGCCACAGCTCCCAGAATTTTCTCAAAGGTTCTGGGGGCTCTCTTGGCAGTGATCAGGTCTCGGGGAATTGCAGTGGCACCATACCTGGATGACATATTGGTTCAGGCGGCATGTTTTCAACAAGCAAACTCTCATACAGAGATCTTGTATTTTCTACGTTCCCATGGTTGGAAAGTGAATCTGGAAAAGAGTTCCCTTGTTCCAGCTACAAGGGTGGTTTTCTTAGGGACCATAATAGATTCCCTATCTATAAAAAAAATTTGACGGAAGTCAGAAAATCCAAAATTCTCTCCTCTTGCCTCTCTCATCAGTATACTGTTATGCCATCAGTGGCTCAATGTATGGAGGTAATTGGTCTGATGGTTGCTTCCATGGACATCATTACCTTTGCTCGATTCTATTTGAGAGCTGTTCAATTATGCATGCTCAGACAATGGAACGGAGACCATGCGGATCTGTCTCAGAGGATAGATCTAAACCAGTCAACAAGAGACTCTCTCCCATGGTGGCTTTCTCAGGACCATCTGTCTCAGGACACATGATTCCAGAGACCTTCCTGGGTGATTGGATGCCAGACTGCTAGGCTGGGGAGCAGTCTGGGACTCGTTAAAGGCGCAGGGGACTATGGACTCGGGAGGAGTCTGCTCCCCCTATAAACGTATTGGAGTTGACAGTGATTTACAATGCTCTGATGGCTTGGCCTCAATTGTCCTTAGCCCTGTTTATCAGGTTTCAGTTGGACAACATCACCTCAGTGGCTTACATCAACCATCAGGGAGGAACTCACAGTTACTTAGCCATAAAGCAGGTGGCCCAGATTATTCAGTGGGTGAAAGCTCACAATTGTTGTCTATCTGCCATTCACATTCCTGGAGTGGACAACTGGGAAGCAGATTTCCTGAGCAGACAGACATTTCACCCCGGAGAGTGGGCTCTCCATCCGGAGTTGTTCTCCAGGTTAACCCTCAAATGGGGGGTGCCAGAGATGGATCTGAAGGGGTCTCAGCAGAACGCCAAGCTTCCAAGGTATGGTTCAAGGTCAATAGATCCTCAGGCCGCTCAGAAAGATGCTCTGGCGGTTCCTTGGGATTTCAGTCTAGCATACCTGTTTCCTCTGTTTGCGCTCCTTCCGCGAGCTATTGCTCGTATCAAACAAAAGAGAGCATCAGTAATTCTAATTGCTTCTGCATGGTCTCGCAGGATCTGGTATGCAGACCAAGTGAAGATGTCTTCTCGGCCGCCTTGGAGGTTGCCTCTGAGGAAGGACCTTCTAACTCAGGGTCCATTCCTCCATCCAAATCTCGTTTTTCTGAAGCTGACTGCTTGGAAATTGAACACTTAGATCTGTCTAAGTGTGGATTTTCTGAGTCGGTCATTGAAACCATGATCCAGGCTCGCAAGCCTGTTACTCAAAAAATTTACCATAAGGTATGGCGTAAATACATTTATTGGTGTGAATCTAAGGGCTACTCTTGGAGTATGGTCAGGATTCCTAGAATGTTGTCTTTTCTCCAGGAAGGTCTGGAGAAAGGGTTTTCAGTCAGTTCTCTGAAAGGTCATATTTCTGCATTATCTATTTTGTTACACAAGCGTCTGGTGGACGTGCCAGATGTTCAATCTTTTTGTCAGGCCCTGGTCAGAATCAGGCCGGTTGCTCCTCCTAAGAGCCTTAATCTTGTTCTTAAAGTTTTGCAGCAGGCTCCGTTTGAGCCAATGCATTCCTTAGATATTAAGTTGCTATCTTGAAAGGTTTTGTTTCTTATTGCTATCTGTTTTGCTCAGAGAGTTTCGGAACTCTCGTCTTTGCCGTGTGATTCGCCTTACCTTATTTTTCATGCAGATAAAGTGGTTCTTTGTACTAAATTGTTTTTTTTTCCTAAAGTGGTTTCAGATAGAAATATTAATCAGGAGATTGTTGTTCCTTCTCTCTGTTACAATCCTTCTTCTCATAAAGAACGTCTGTTGCACAACTTGGATGTTGTGCATGCTCTAAAATTCTACCTATAGGCGACTAAGGATTTTTTTCCAGTCTTCTGCCCTGTTTGTTTGTTTCTCAGGAAAGCATAAGGGTCAGAAGGATACTTCTACTTCTCTTTCCCTCTGGTTGAGAAGTATGATTCGTTTTGCTTATGAGACTGCTGGACAGCAGCCTCCTGAGAGAATTACAGCTCATTCCACTAGGACTGTCTCCTCTTCTTGGGCTTTCAAAAATGAATCTTCTGTGGAACAGATTTGCAAGGCTGAAACTTGGTCCTTTCTGCATACTTTTTCCAAATTTTCCAAATTTGATACTTTTGCTTCGGCTGAGGTCTCTTTTGGGAGAAAGGTTCTTTAAGCGGTGGTGCCTTCTGTTAAGGTCTGCCTGTCTTATTCTCCCTCCCTGTTCATTTTGTGTCCTCTAGCTTGGGTATTGGTTCCCACTAGTAATTGCATGACGTTGTGGACTCTCCATATCTTAGGAAAGAAAACAAAATTTATGCTTACCTGATAAATTTCTTTCTTTCCGGATATGGAGAGTCCACAACCCCACCTCTACATCTTTGTGTTTATTCTTTTTACATTTCCCTTTGGTCGAATGACTGCGGATTATGGGTAGGGGATTGATACTTAACAGCTTTGCTGTTGTGCTCTTTGCCTCCTCCTGCTGGCCAGGAGTAATATTCCCACTAGTAATTGAATGACGTCGTGAACTCTCCATATCCGGAAAGAAAGAAATGTATAAGGTAAGCATATATTTTATTATTTCACATTCCATTGTTCTTCGCATAGCAGAATATGTTCTATTTATTCATAAATACATATTTCTATAAATATCTAAATTTAAAAAAATATATATATCTATACCTATATATATATATATATATATATATATATATATATATATATAGTGCAAAGATAGGAAATAGGCGCGAAAAGAGATCACTCAGAGGTATAAGGCTATGAAACAAAATGTAGATATAAAGATGTATATAATTATGTACAGTATGCACTAAAAGGAACAAATCTCTTATAATGAATAGAACAATGGATAGTAAAAAGTCTGTTTCAACAAACTAGGATGTATAAAAGCACATACAATTCTAAAAACCATTAAATTGCAGTGCATACATTAATATTTATTTATTTATTTATTTTTTTTTTTTTTTATTATTTTTATTGAGGTTCTTTTCAAAACATACAATTAGTAGCAATAAAAACATACATATAAGAGAAAATAAATTGTTACAGGGTAGGCTGTTAAAACAAAGCTGAGAAATGCACAAATTACTTAATGACAACCTACACTGTCAGTACAGGCAGAAAATGCTTCTTAAGCTGTAAGCCCACCAAAAGATTTGAGTGGCCACTCTTGGACCACACTTTTACTTTAACCCTGATATAAGGTAGGTGAACATTAATGTGTCAGGGCCACTCATGGACCCTGGATGAAGAACCTCTGGTTTTCTTGCTTTTTGATACTATATTTATGCTTAACACTTGCTTTTTGCATTTTAATATTATAGTTAGAATGAACATTTTAACAGGGTAGTAGAACTTTGAGAGAATGTAAATAGAACTCTGCCTGACATATATTTGGAAAAAGACAGTAATATACTAAACCAGAGGTGGAACTAATTAAAAACTAGGAGATTATATCTACATATATCATAAAAATTGAGAGAATAAGAGGGAGTTGAAGGTAAGGTTGCCACATAAGAAAGGTCCTTATTATCAAATCAAGTATGAGTTGTACACTAATCAGCCAAAATCTGAACAGTGATAGATCATGCCCAAAACGTGTTCCAAAGTAAATATCCACCTACATTGGGATGTTATGTATGAATAGCAAAAACTAAAGTAGTTGAAAAAAAATAAAGGATAGATATCTCGCCACCTCGGCCGCTGGCAACAAGATACCACCTTAACATGGTTTGCTAAGATATTATATGAGTAGGGGGAAGTCAAAAGCTATACTATATTTTAGGGCATAACTGAACAGGAGGCCGAATACGCTTTCTAGAAAGAAGCAATAAAGGGGTATATAAGTAAAACAACTCTTAAGAAATGGGCATAGCACTGTATATATTGTTAAGTGATAAATAGGTCAAAAGTGATGCGGAAGGCCTGTAAGTAATGGGTAAAAAGGACCAAAAGTAATAACCTGGACATTACAAATAAACAGATTACTCAGGTGAACTGGTTCTCACTATGTTACTGAGCTTGGCGTCCCCATATAGGCAGGAGACATTGTTATAGAATCACAGGGTTTTCATTAAAGAAATCAGGGGCAGTTCAAGAACCTACAACTATTAGACAGATAGTCCCCAGTGAAGATATACATGTTTCAAGTGTGCAAATTGTTCAAATGAGACTTCAGTAGCAATATACATAGGATACAGAATACCATAACTTTAAGACTCAATGCCTAAATGGTAGGCTCCTACAGTGTTACTGAACCTGACATCTCTGTACATACAATGAGAGTGATCATGGCTTCTTTAAGCAGGGAAATGTGTGAGAGAGTAGCACTAAAAGCTATAACTGTGGAGATATATGATGTAGAAATATGCTGTAATAGGACATCATATCATAAAGAGCAGATAATACTGTGTGTAGATAAATGAGTGATCAAAGGCATTAAGCAGTACACAGGGTGTTACTAAAAACAATTAATGTGCCATAGACGTTGGAGCTTTTAAAAGAGTCATCTTAGGATCCCTAAGTGGTCTTACATGAAATTTTGGTATGCATAGTAGTATAACTAAGGAGACACCTTCACATTAAAATCTTATCTAAGATACTAACTGTACTAGTCGCAGGACATAGTCTCATCAACTAAGGGATGTTTTATTCTAAATGTCTGGTAGTTTTCTCCAGCAACCGCAATCGTGCTCACAATAATAAACAGAAAGTGCTCCAGTCAAGGTATAACAATGATATGCGGGTGCAGATAAAAAAATCATCAATACTCTTACTACAGTAGTCACATAAACTCACTGCGGCTAATAAGACACTCTAACAGTCATGCATATATAGATATCTTCTTTGGACCCATTTTTGCAAGGATCGTTAATGACACTCCAGAGGAAACTATTTGCGGCCCCACCTAACTGTGATAAGTCTGTCCTACTGCTTTAACAAGGAGCCGGCAAGAATAAATGAAGGTTACATGCAGGGGAGACCAGAGTGAAACGTCTCAATCATGGAGAGAGGGCTGCAGCAAGCCTCCTGGGTCCCAGTCCAGGTGCATCAGGGGGAGACGCGACCAGACTACCAGGAGGTAATACGAGCCTGACAGTTGTGCTGCTCGTGGTAGCGTGGAGCCGTTGAGCCGGGTGCAGACTTCTGTCAAAAACTCCATTGCGGTAATTGTACTCCAAGCTCTCCTCAATTGAGTGCGACTTTCCAGGTCCAGGATGGTAACTCGCGGCCACGCCGCTCTTTGTTCCTTGGGAGAGTGTACAATCGGGGATCCTTTGGGTACATATATTGCAGCTGCAAGGTTCAGTGAAATGGTTTGCAGGCTATCTGTCCCATCACTGTGAGATTTCCATGATCCGGCAACAGAACTCACAGCATCGCTGTTGTAGCCGTTAACTGTTTTCTCATATTTCAGTGTAGGCAGCATGATACTGGGGTCCGTTGATCTCTTACTGTTATTCTGTGTGTAGAGGGAGCGCTGAGGTCTCACCATGTTATCGCTCCATCCTTCCATAAGTACAGGCTCAGCATGGGTGACTGCCTGCGGCAAATGAATGCTATTGGGCTTGAGTGTTGAATTCAGAATATTCTCAAAGGCGGCATGGTGGTTTGCTAGTATAAGTTCCAGCTCCCTTAAAATATCCGTAACGTACTCCATAGTCTATTATGTAGATCTATAGTCAGGCAGATTAAGTAGAGTAGATTTTAACTAACGCACACTTAGTGCTTCTTAACGACAGGGCCCAGGGCTTCCCGCCGGGGGTAAAGTGAAGGGCCAAGATCTTATAATGGCTCCAGACGCTGATGCCAGCAGCAATTCCATTAACTAGAGGTATGAAAAGTTGTGGCTTCAAAAGTGCAGAGCAATGCTGGTAGTTAGTTACATAGATCGATCTGTTGAAAGGCAAATTTTGAAGATTTATGCAGAAAAGCTGTAGCAGCACACAGCAATGCGACTGAACATGGCCGCTGCCCGGAAGTTCCCCCCATACATTAATATTTAAAAGTTGTTAAACTTCTAGAAAGAAAAATAAATGCAATAATTTATTTTTAAATAAATTGAGTTAGAAGTAAGTAGGTATTCTCATATAAAAAGAGGCTCCAATATATAGGTTGTCCAAAATTATAAATGATGATGATTCTAATAAACGTTTTGCACAGATGTTAGTTCACAAGAACAAGTACATGCATAATCATGCAATTGTCCTTACAATGGTGAATAGGAGCCGAGATAGTCAGTCCCCAGATTCCCAAGGGCAAGGAAACTTTTTTCCAAAACAAGACCAGTTGGTGTGTTCAAGCCCATGATAATAAGTAGAATTCCTACTTAATAGAAGTTACCTCAATCATATGAGGTAAGTGCCGCATGAAATAACCACTCAATGGGCTGCCCAGCTGAGTAGTGATCCATTTTCAGAAGCGCTATTAGGCTCAGATCCACTCCCCTCTCTCTCTCTCCAAGTTACCCTCCACATTACCAGGATCCTGACAACAAGTAGGGGAAAACAAAACGCATATAGGATATTGCAACACCGTTTAAATTAAGTAACCGATTTTTATTATAACCTTAGTAAAACATGCTTACACTTTCAAACCTCAATTTGCGTATGAGGTATCAGTAAAACATCAATAAAAACATAGAAGCAGTTCTTCTCATAAACAAAACAAACAGTCTGGTGTGGACAAGGATCAACATTAGCCCCAGTAGCATATAGAATCCTCACCGGATGACTCCGGAATGCTCCTTACGCGTTTCAAAGGCGTCTAACAGTCTTTCTATGCCTTCTTCGTCTGACGAATCCTCTGAGGATTAATGTATTTGGAAAAAAGTTTCCTTGCACTTGGGAATCTGGGGACTGACTATCTCGGCTCCTATTCACCATTGTAAGGACAATTGCACGATTATGCATGTACTTGTTCTTGTGAACTAATATCTGTGCATCATCATCATTTATAATTTTGGACAACCTATAAATTGGAGTCTCTTTTTATATGAGAATACCTACTTACTTCTAATTCATTTTTTTTAATTGCATTTATTTATCTTTCTAGAAGTTTAACAACTTTTAAATATTAATTTATGTACTGCATTTTTATGTTTTTTTGAATTGTATGTGCTTTTATACATCCTAGTTTGTTGAAACAGACTTTTTACTATTCATTGTTCTATCAATTATTTGAGATTTGCTGCTTTTAGTGCATACTGTACATAATTATATACATTTATTTCATAGCCTTATACCTCTCTTTTCGCGCCTATTTCCTATCTTTGCACCCCATTTTCTACTTCATTTTTCAATAGGCGTGCATGGGCGGGGGGCCATGTAGGTCTGTTGTTTGGTATCTGGGCAGCGGTCTAGGTCTTTTGGAGGTTCTAATTATTAAGGTTCAGTGGTATTTAACTACCAAGCGCTGCATTTTTGTACTGTGTGTGTTGATATATACAGATAAACTGTATAGGAATATCTATTTAAAAAAATACTTAGAACATATTCCCCTGTGTGAAGAACATTGAAATGGGAAATATTTACAGTAAATACACAATTTAGCACTTTATTCACAACTACACAAAAGCACGTCTACTAGATATGTACGCATGATTCATGAACCACAATTCAAATAGCACACATGCTCAGAAAGCACATATTGTGTTAGCAATTACTCACTTTGCTTCCTTACGGATAATTACATGCCAGCACTGGTTCTCTGGGAATGTGTGTTGTTTTAATGTATATATGCCCCATATCAAGTAAAAACTGATACTACTGAAACAGTGATACATTTCTTGAAAACATTTTTCATCTACTATGTGTGTAATTTCAAATTTCTTTCATGTAATTAACAAGAGTCCATGAGCTAGTGACGTATGGGATATACATTCCTACCAGGAGGGGCAAAGTTTCCCAAACCTCAAAATGCCTATAAATACACCCCTCACCACACCCACAAATCAGTTTTACAAACTTTGCCTCCAAGGGAGGTGGTGAAGTAAGTTTGTGCTAGATTCTACGTTGATATGCGCTCCGCAGCAAGTTGGAGCCCGGTTTTCCTCTCAGCGTGCAGTGAATGTCAGAGGGATGTGAGGAGAGTATTGCCTATTGAATGCAGTGATCTCCTTCTACGGGGTCTATTTCATAAGGTTCTCTGTTATCGGTCGTAGAGATTCATCTCTTACCTCCCTTTTCAGATCGACGATATACTCTTATATTTACCATTTCCTCTACTGATTCTCGTTTCAGTACTGGTTTGGCTTTCTACAAACATGTAGATGAGTGTCCTGGGGTAAGTAAGTCTTATTTTCTGTGACACTCTAAGCTATGGTTGGGCACTTTATTTATAAAGTTCTAAATATATGTATTCAAACATTTATTTGCCTTGACTCAGAATGTTCAACTTTCCTTATTTCCAGACAGTCAGTTTCATATTTGGGATTATGCTTTAAATTATCATATTTTGTCTTACCTCAATTTGACTTTTTTCCCTGTGGGCTGTTAGGCTCGCGGGGGCTGAAAATGCTTCATTTTATTGCGTCATTTTTGGCGCGGATTTTTTTGGCGCAAAAATTCATTTCCGTTTCCGGCGTCATACGTGTCGCCGGAAGTTGCGTCATTTTTTGACGTTATTTTGCGCCAAAAATGTCGGCGTTCCGGATGTGGCGTCATTTTTGGCGCCAAAAGCATTTAGGCGCCAAATAATGTGGGCGTCTTATTTGGCGCCAAAAAATATGGGCGTCGCTTTTGTCTCCACATTATTTCAGTCTCATTTTCATTTGCTTCTGGTTGCTAGAAGCTTGATGTTTGGCATTTTTTTCCCATTCCTGAAACTGTCTTATAAGGAATTTGATTTATTTTGCTTTATATGTTGTTTTTTCTCTTACATATTGCAAGATGTCTCACGTTGCATCTGAGCCAGAAGATACTACAGGAAAACCACTGCCTGCTGGATCTACCAAAGCTAAGTGTATCTGCTGTAAACTTTTGGTAGCTATTTCTCCAGCTGTTGTTTGTATTAATTGTCATGACAAACTTGTTAAAGCAGATAATATTTCCTTTAGTGATGTACCATTGCCTGTTGCAGTTCCCTCAACATCTAAGGTGCAGAATGTTCCTGATAACATAAGAGATTTTGTTTCTGAATCCATAAAGAAGGCTTTGTCTGTTATTTCTCCTTCTAGTAAACGTAAAAAGTCTTTTAAATCTTCTCTCTCTACAGATGAATTTTTAAATGAACACCATCATTCTGATTCTTTGGACTCTTCTAGTTCAGAGGATTCTGTCTCAGAGATTGATGCTGATAAATCTTCATATTTATTTAAGATGGAATTTATTCGCTCTTTACTTAAAGAAGTACTAATTGCTTTAGAAATAGAGGATTCTAGTCCTCTTGATACTAATTCTATACGTTTGGATAAGGTTTTTAAAGCTCCTGCGGTTATTCCAGAAGTCTTTCCTGTTCCTAATGCTATTTCTGCAGTAATTGCTAAGGAATGGGATAAATTGGGTAATTCATTTACTCCTTCTAAACGTTTTAAGCAATTATATCCTGTTCCGCCTGACAGGTTAGAATTTTGGGACAAAATCCCTAAAGTTGATGGGGCTATTTCTACCCTTGCTAAACGTACTACCATTCCTACGTCAGATGGTACCTCGTTTAAGGATCCTTTAGATAGAAAAATTGAATCTTTTCTAAGAAAAGCTTATCTATGTTCAGGTAATCTTCTTAGACCTGCTATATCATTGGCTGATGTTGCTGCAGCTTCAACTTTTTGGTTGGAAACTCTAGCGCAACAAGTAACAAATCGTGATTCTCATGATATTATTATTCTTCTCCAGCATGCTAATAATTTCATCTGTGATGCCATTTTTGATATTATTAGAGTTGATGTTAGATTTATGTCTCTGGCTATCTTAGCCAGAAGAGCTTTATGGCTTAAGACTTGGAATGCTGATATGGCTTCTAAATCAACTCTACTTTCCATTTCTTTCCAGGGAAACAAATTATTTGGTTCTCAGTTGGATTCTATTATTTCAACTGTTACTGGTGGGAAAGGAACTTTTTTACCACAGGATAAAAAATCTAAAGGTAAAAACAGGGCTAACAATCGTTTTCGTTCCTTTCGTTTCAACAAAGAACAAAAGCCTGATCCTTCGTCCTCAGGAGCAGTTTCAGTTTGGAAACCATCTCCAGTCTGGAATAAATCCAAGCCTGCTAGAAAGGCAAAGCCTGCTTCTAAGTTCACATGAAGGTACGGCCCTCATTCCAGTTCAGCTGGTAGGGGGCAGGTTACGTTTTTTCAAAGAAATTTGGATCAAATCTGTTCACAATCTTTGGATTCAGAACATTGTTTCAGAAGGGTACAGAATTGGTTTCAAGATGAGACCTCCTGCAAAGAGATTTTTTCTTTCCCATGTCCCAGTAAATCCAGTGAAAGCTCAAGCATTTCTGAATTGTGTTTCAGATCTAGAGTTGGCTGGAGTAATTATGCCAGTTCCAGTTCCGGAACAGGGGATGGGGTTTTATTCAAATCTCTTCATTGTACCAAAGAAGGAGAATTCTTTCAGACCAGTTCTGGATCTAAAATTATTGAATCGTTATGTAAGGATACCAACGTTCAAGATGGTAACTGTAAGGACTATATTGCCTTTTGTTCAGCAAGGGAATTATATGTCCACAATAGATTTACAGGATGCATATCTGCATATTCCGATTCATCCAGATCATTATCAGTTCCTGAGATTCTCTTTTCTAGACAAGCATTACCAATTTGTGGCTCTACCGTTTGGCCTTGCTACAGCTCCAAGAATTTTCACAAAGATTCTCGGTGCCCTTCTGTCTGTAATCAGAGAACAGGGTATTGTGGTATTTCCTTATTTGGACGATATCTTGGTACTTGCTCCGTCTTTACATTTAGCAGAGTCTCATACGAATCGACTTGTGTTGTTTCTTCAAGATCATGGTTGGAGGATCAATTTACCAAAAAGTTCTTTGATTCCTCAAACAAGGGTAACCTTTCTGGGTTTCCAGATAGATTCAGTGTCCATGACTCTGTCTTTAACAGACAAGAGACGTCTAAAATTGATTACAGCTTGTCGAAACCTTCAGTCACAATCATTCCCTTCGGTAGCCTTATGCATGGAAATTCTAGGTCTTATGACTGCTGCATCGGACGCGATCCCCTTTGCTCGTTTTCACATGCGACCTCTTCAGCTCTGTATGCTGAACCAATGGTGCAGGGATTACACGAAGATATCTCAATTAATATCTTTAAAACCGATTGTTCGACACTCTCTAACGTGGTGGACAAATCACCATCGTTTAATTCAGGGGGCTTCTTTTGTTCTTCCGACCTGGACTGTAATTTCAACAGATGCAAGTCTCACAGGTTGGGGAGCTGTGTGGGGATCTCTGACGGCACAAGGAGTTTGGGAATCTCAGGAGGTGAGATTACCGATCAATATTTTGGAACTCCGTGCAATTTTCAGAGCTCTTCAGTTTTGGCCTCTTCTGAAGAGAGAATCGTTCATTTGTTTTCAGACAGACAATGTCACAACTGTGGCATACATCAATCATCAAGGAGGGACTCACAGTCCTCTGGCTATGAAAGAAGTATCTCGAATTTTGGTTTGGGCGGAATCCAGCTCCTGTCTAATCTCTGCGGTTCATATCCCAGGTGTAGACAATTGGGAAGCGGATTATCTCAGTCGCCAAACGTTGCATCCGGGCGAATGGTCTCTTCACCCAGAGGTATTTCTTCAGATTGTTCAATTGTGGGGGCTCCCAGAGATAGATCTGATGGCCTCTCATCTAAACAAGAAACTTCCCAGGTATCTGTCCAGATCCCGGGATCCTCAGGCGGAGGCAGTGGATGCATTATCACTTCCTTGGAAGTATCATCCTGCCTATATCTTTCCGCCTCTAGTTCTTCTTCCAAGAGTAATCTCCAAGATTCTGAGGGAATGCTCGTTTGTTCTGCTAATAGCTCCGGCATGGCCTCACAGGTTTTGGTATGCGGATCTTGTCCGGATGGCATCTTGCCAGCCATGGACTCTTCCGTTAAGACCAGACCTTCTGTCACAAGGTCCTTTTTTCCATCCGGATCTGAAATCCTTAAATTTAAAGGTATGGAGATTGAACGCTTGATTCTTGGTCATAGAGGTTTCTCTGACTCCGTGATTAATACTATGTTACAGGCTCGTAAATCTGTATCTCGAGAGATATATTATAGAGTCTGGAAGACTTATATTTCATGGTGTCTTTCTCATCATTTTTCTTGGCATTCTTTTAGAATACCGAGAATTTTACAATTTCTTCAGGATGGTTTGGATAAGGGTTTGTCCGCAAGTTCTTTGAAAGGACAAATCTCTGCTCTTTCTGTTCTTTTTCACAGAAAGATTGCTATTCTTCCTGATATTCATTGTTTTGTACAAGCTTTGGTTCGTATAAAACCTGTCATTAAGTCAATTTCTCCTCCTTGGAGTTTGAATTTGGTTCTGGGAGCTCTTCAAGCTCCTCCGTTTGAACCTATGCATTCATTGGACATTAAATTACTTTCTTGGAAAGTTTTGTTCCTTTTGGCCATCTCTTCTGCTAGAAGAGTTTCTGAATTATCTGCTCTTTCGTGTGAGTCTCCTTTTCTGATTTTTCATCAGGATAAGGCGGTGTTGCGAACTTCTTTTGAATTTTTACCTAAAGTTGTGAATTCCAACAACATTAGTAGAGAAATTGTGGTTCCTTCATTATGTCCTAATCCTAAGAATTCTAAGGAGAAATCATTGCATTCTTTGGATGTTGTTAGAGCTTTGAAATATTATGTTGAAGCTACGAAATCTTTCCGTAAGACTTCTAGTCTATTTGTTATCTTTTCCGGTTCTAGGAAAGGCCAGAAAGCTTCTGCCATTTCTTTGGCATCTTGGTTGAAATCTTTAATTCATCTTGCCTATGTTGAGTCGGGTAAAACTCCGCCTCAAAGAATTACAGCTCATTCTACTAGGTCAGTATCTACTTCCTGGGCGTTTAGGAATGAAGCTTCGGTTGACCAGATCTGCAAAGCAGCAACTTGGTCTTCTTTGCATACTTTTACTAAATTCTACCATTTTGATGTATTTTCTTCTTCTGAAGCAGTTTTTGGTAGAAAAGTTCTTCAGGCAGCGGTTTCAGTTTGAATCTTCTGCTTATGTTTTTTGTTAAACTTTATTTTGGGTGTGGATTATTTTCAGCAGGAATTGGCTGTCTTTATTTTATCCCTCCCTCTCTAGTGACTCTTGTGTGGAAAGATCCACATCTTGGGTAGTCATTATCCCATACGTCACTAGCTCATGGACTCTTGTTAATTACATGAAAGAAAACATAATTTATGTAAGAACTTACCTGATAAATTCATTTCTTTCATATTAACAAGAGTCCATGAGGCCCACCCTTTTTTGTGGTGGTTATGATTTTTTTGTATAAAGCACAATTATTCCAATTCCTTATTTTATATGCTTCGCACTTTTTCTTATCACCCCACTTCTTGGCTATTCGTTAAACTGATTTGTGGGTGTGGTGAGGGGTGTATTTATAGGCATTTTGAGGTTTGGGAAACTTTGCCCCTCCTGGTAGGAATGTATATCCCATACGTCACTAGCTCATGGACTCTTGTTAATATGAAAGAAATGAATTTATCAGGTAAGTTCTTACATAAATTATGTTATTTATTTTCAAAACTGTAACTCATTCATTTGTATTGCAGTTTTGTCCTTTTTAAAGCATGACATGAACCCTCTGTTATTGGTTGCTTAAATTTGAGTAGGATGCTGGTAGAAGGGAAATAATTCAGTCCTAGATTACAGAGCTTTAGAGATTCATTTGGTAAGGGGACTAGAGGTTATATGATGGGGATGTTGAGTTAGGTTAGGTGGTCTTCAGGTGTTCTTAGGTTGAGAGTCTCTCAGGTGCTAGGTCACAGGTATTTTGGAGATGTTTAGGCTTGGCAGAAGTATATTGTGTGTTATACTTTATCTTGCATTAGACATGGGACTTGTTAGGGTTAATTGTTACAAGGAAGTTACAGTTTATGTTAATTATATTGCAATGTGTAGTTTAGTGTTTTAAATTAATTGTGGAGGAGAAGTTATATAATGTCTAGGACATTTTCAAATTAAAATTACATTCAAAGTGAGTAAACTAACTGTGTGAAAACACTTTACAATTATTTTTTTACTGTGCACAATTAAACATTTTATGTGGAATTAAATCCTGAGTGTAGTGTCTGTTCAAGCTTTCAGAGTTTCCAGTGTTTGTTCAGAGATGGATGCTACCTATATTAATATTAACACGTTTTATTTTTTTTCCCCTTCTCTGTTCTCTCAACTCTTTTTTTTTCATCCTGACTTTTAATATCTTAAAGAGATAGTCTAGTCAAAATTAAACTTTCATGATTCGGATAGGACATGCAACTCCAATTTACTTTTATTTTCAAATTCTACTTTGTTCTCTTGGCATTCTTTTTTGAAAGCTAATCCTAGGTAGGCTCATATGCTAATTTATAGGCCCTTGAAGGCTGCCTCTTATTTCAGTGCATTTTGACAGTTTTTCACAGCTAGACAGCACTAGCTCATGTTTGCCATACAGATAACATTATGAGTCAGCACTGACTGGCTAAAATGCAAGTCTGTGAAAAGAACTAAAATAAGGAGGCAGTCTGCAGAGGCTTAGACACAAGGTAATCACAGAAGTTAAAAGTATATTAATATAACCGTGTTGGTTATGCAAAACTGACAAATGGGTAATAAATAGATTATCTGTAAGTAATGTAAACAATAAAAATTATGGAGTAGACTGTCCCTTTAAGTTCTGAAGCACTTGGCACTTAAATAAACAAGTACAAAATAAAAATCAGTTACAGTTTCCATTACCTCAGACACACAATATAACACTTACTCTTAATTGTCTCTGCAAAGTGCCTTATATATTGGCGTACTGTGGAATCCCCAATAAGGAAAACTTTCTTCCCCTTTAGGAAACTGTGTAGTTGTTCATTTTTATTAAATGCTGTCATCTTGCAATGTATTGGATTCCACTTGTTATAAGAGAAAAATCCACTTGGAATGGGGTAGTAGGAAGAAGCGCCACATTTTACTTCGGGTTTGTGCAAATTCTCTTAAAACAAAAATAAATAATCACTAAACATCTTTTTTTCACAAATATTTGTGAATTTGTATAAAAAAATAAGTGTATTTAAATTAATTATTACAAATAGTTTGACATTTCATGACAGAATTAACTTTGCTTGATTGTCTAATTTAAATTATTAAGCTATTTGGGAAGTTTGTTGATTATAATATTATAATGGATACTTTACACTCAGGACTGGATTTATCAATTTACTTAGCACACCCTTTATGGGTTAGTGCATTAAAGAAAAATGTTTTTAGATTGTGATACCTTTTATTTGACAAACATATTTATAAATCAAGGATTTGTATTCCAAATGCAATGGTAGTTCAGTTCTAGGGTTGCTATGCCCCCCAAGTCATTACTGTTGCACCCCCATCCACCTTTTTATAAATCCACTACTTTACACAGAGTGTAAGTGATTAAAAATGTGGATTTAAAATAAAATAAACAAATAGGCTAGCAGAAGATAAGTTCCCCATCTTTACCCTCTTCACCCTTGATATTTAGCTTTGTGGTTACCTTTTTTCTCAACCCACCTTGTCTATAAGATATCACAACACCATACATTTATTTTAGATGCAAAATAAAATATTAAATATTAAAACAGCAATTTGACATTAAACTCCCAGGCTCAATAACAATGGCATAGTAACTTTTAATACTTTTCTACTGTGACTGCAGCTCTCTTCAAAGCTGTATTTTTTTAACTCTTTACTGGTCCTGTTGTTGAAGCTTTGTGTCTACATACTGGACATACAGGGGCTTTGGTATTCTTGCACTCTGACAAAGGGGGTGTTCATTAACAGACTAGGGATGCTGCTAGCTGCATAGTGCATTTCAGGTTAATATACATGATACATAGTGGGAGCTTTAGATTTTTGCAGTGGCTACTTTGACCTATACTAATAATGTGGCATTTTTTATATATGTTACACAGTTTTGAAGCTGTATTGTGTGTGCTAACCCCAATTTGTTCTATATAGCTGTCACATGGTGCAAGAATATGTGAGCTCCAAAATGACGTTGTCCAGTGTGAAAATGAGGAGCTTCACTAACCACAGGTTAAAATAAGAAAATGGCTCTGAAGAGAGATGCAGGAACAGAAGAAAAATTATTAGCTTGGCAAATAGTTACCATTCTGGTGAAATTGCAGCCAGCAGTTCAATGTCCCTTTCCACTATTAAACTTGAATAAGTAAAGGAAAAAAAAAACATTAAAATGTAGTAAAGTTTTATTACTGTTTTTAATAAAAAGCATTGATCATCAATTTTTTGTTGTTGCATTTACTAAGAACTGGGCATTCCTTTGCTGGATCATCATTATGTGATATTTTAAAGTGTGCATTTTCCTCACATTGCTAATCAGGTTGAGTATTTTGGTTTCTGAATTTAGTCATCATTCCATCCTCTCTTCATATTTATTACCCACAGCCTATTGAGTCTCTGTTCCAACCCACAAGTGATGTCTGCATAATCATGCGTGAGTTCTCATGAAGAAGAAAAGTTACAACTAGTGAAACCTGGAACCCTGGAAGACTGAATTTAAATCAAAGAAAGGCACCTATTTATCAAGCTGTAAGCTGTGAGGCTGTGGTTAAACCATGTTTATAAAGATATGGAACATTGATTAAGCATTGATAAACATAGCTTTTTAATTACTTCATAAGGGGTTGGACTCTTCAATGTGTTAATTATTACCTAATTCCCCTGTATCTGGAGAGGGATTGTTTTAATCCCTTGTTACTGTTACAGTTCACAAATATGCTGGTTCTTTAAAATGTGTCACACTGTACTAAAATGACTTTCTCTGGTATCTAATATGGCAATAAACAGTTTTTATATCAACCAATATTAGGACATCTACCTCATACGTAGGGTTTAATGTCCATTGAACCTTAAATAAAGACTACTTGAAGTCAAACAAGCATCTTGGAACAGTTATTTTGGAGTTATGTTCACTACAAATTTATGTGTGCCATTTCTTTGGCTATACTGTACTGCTATGTTTTTTTTGTTTATTTTTTTTTTACAATCTTTTATATTTAATTTAATTTATATACAGACATCCCCCTAGATTTTAATAAGCTTTTATAGAGAATTAAAATATACCCAATAACATAGAGAATTTAACATACTGTGGCTTTGATTGCTTTAGGAGATAGCATATTAAATGGAAAATTACCTAAAAAATGTCTGTCATCCATATGAAAAAGCAGAATTTAAACATGTTGTTGCCTAAATAAATATTTAAATTAAAACAGCGGCATTAAAGGGACATGAAAGCCAATTTTTTTCTTTCATGATTTAGAAAGAGCATGTTATTTTAAACAACTTTCTAATTTACTTCTATTATCTAATTTGCTTCATTCTCTTGATATCACTTGCTGAAAAGCATATCTAGATATGCTCAGTAGCTGCTGATTGGTTGCTGCACCTAGAGGCCTTATGTGATTGGCTCACACATGTGCATTGCTATTTCTTCAACAAAGGATATCTAAAGAATTGAGCAAATTAGATAATAGAAGTAAATTGGAAAGTTGTTTAAAATTGCATGCCCTATCTGAATCATGAAAGTTTAATTTTGACTAGACTGTCCTTTTTAATTGTGTACTTCCTGCTAGTGCTTATTGAATTATATGTTCTTACTACAAATGCTCAAAGAGCCTTAGCAGCAACTACAAATCAAACAATGAGCATGAGTAGAAAGCGCCTGTTAACCAATGAGCATGAGTAGAAAACGGCTGCAGTGTCAACCAATGAGCCTTAGAAGGAAGTACCTATCAACTAATGAGCCTAAGAAGGAAGTACCTATCAACTAATGAGCCTAAGAAGGAAGTACCTATCAACCAATGAGCATAAGAAGGAAGTACCTATCAACTAATGAGCCTAAGAAGGAAGTACCTATCAACCAATGAGCATAAGAAGGAAGTACCTATCAACCAATGAGCATAAGAAGGAAGTACCTATCAACCAATGAGCATAAGAAGGAAGTACCTATCAACTAATGAGCCTAAGAAGGAAGTACCTATCAACCAATGAGCATAAGAAGGAAGTACCTATCAACTAATGAGCCTAAGAAGGAAGTACCTATCAACCAATGAACATAAGAAGGAAGTACCTATCAACCAATGAGCATAAGAAGGAAGTACCTATCAACCAATGAGCATAAGAAGGAAGTACCTATCAACCAATGAGCATAAGAAGGAAGTACCTATCAACCAATGAGCATAAGAAGGAAGTACCTAGCAGCCAATGAGCATGAGAAGGAAGTGCCTAGCAACCAATGAGCATAAGAAGGAAGTACCTGTCAGCCAATGAACATTAGCAAGAAGAAAACAACAGATATAACTGTATTAGTTTTCATTTAAATTGAAACTGCTTTTCCATCAAATATTTAGAAAGAAAGAAAGAAATACATTCAACATGTTTAGCAGTGCCTGTTATATGGATTGGGGTTGCCAAGTGTCCAGTATTTAATTGAACAGTCCAGTATTTCAGCAGGCTGTCAACTATAATCTATACATACATGCAGGATACTTAAATGTCAAGATTTTTTTAATTTTATTATTCCTTGACTACCAGTTTAAATAGTCTTAAATGCCTCTATGCAATACTAACATTGTATTATGTGCCACTGGCAGTCATGGGAGTGTTAAACTGTTTGTGTTACATGTAACCAGTGGAGTAAAATCTCTGTGTTTTTTTTTACTGGTAGCCATGGTAGTGTAAAAAAATACCACTCTGTGTGTGCTTTTGCCAGTCAAGGGTGGGGTAAAATCACTGCTGCATGTGTGTGTTACTAGTAGCCAAACAAGAGAAATTATTCATTACTAGCAGCCAATGGGATAACATTGCTGTTCAGTTGTAAATATATATATATAAATAAATGAGGTTTAAATGAGGATTCATCAGCATGATATTTATGCTGCTTTAGGTTCTTACAATACTAGTTTCTTACATTGGTTACTCATTACGTTTGTCTCATCATGAAGGCTATGCAATGTAATAGTCCTGTTCTTACAATTGACATTTTGTAGATTGTTCAGCTTAATTATTCTCATATTGGTTTTATTCCCCAAGTTCCATAAAATAAGAAAATGTGCGTGTTGGAAATAGTTGCTTAAAACTTACTTCGACAGCTGAGGACTTTAATGGGCTGGAAATTGGAAACCTCCACACCGATATTTGATCTGTAAATATAGATTTTTGAGAGACATAAGAATAAATATGGGACCATAATTTTATTTTGTGAGAAACAGAATTTTTTTGACTTAAGGAGATGTCTAATGTGTTTGAATGCAATTATGTTTCACTTAACTAAACTGACAACTTTGAATTATTTGTTCTAATTAACATTTTTTCTAAAGTCCATATTGTTAATTGTGATCATCAATGAATATTGACAAGGAGAAGAGGGCTTTTGTGGGCAGCGGCCTAACAGTGTTTTGTGGGCGAACCCACACTACAAGGGCATGGCTGTTTTGCGGGTTGGGTTGGATAGAATTAGGGTGTGTTGTGTTCAGAGCCTTGGATGGTTTTGGGGGTCAGATATTGATAGAATCATATTTAACTTGCTGCCTATGTTTTATCATTTCAAAATGTGTTTCAGATATATTTTAACTATTTATTAAAATACAAACGGAGAGGTTTTTTTCACATAGTTCACATGTTAAAGTGAAGGTAAAGTTAATAGCTCCAGAAATCATCACTCGTTACAATATACTAATAGCACTATGATCGCTAACTTTTTTCCTTTATTTTTTTTCAAAATTTTACTTTTAATCATTATATTTGTTCCTACCATTACTGGGCGAACTCCTCCCACCCTCTATTTCCTCAATTTCAGCAATGTAACGCATAGAGCGGTCCCACCCGCTCTATACGTATCTCTAAAGCTTGTGCACGAAGTCTCTTCATATAGCGCATGCGCAAATCTGAGATTTTTAAGTCCTTCATAGAGAGATGCTGCAGTCTAACAGCCATGGGAGTAATCTCTCTATGACAGGTGCCTCTCACCCTCATTCCCTCCATGGCGAGATCGGGACCGACTGACTGCCCTAAGAGGAGAATAAATAATGCAAAACTAGTACGCATGTGCGAAACGGGAACGCACGTGTACTAGGAGTAATATTTAGAGTGTAGCGCATGCGCATATCAGCAAGCAGCCGGATGACGTCGGGTCACGGCCGCCTAACGGCCAGATTTTCAACTGGCTGTGAAAAAAACGTGACTCAGACTTAAAAAAAAAAAACGGTTTGATTTTGGAAAGTGGCAAAAAGGGATTTAAAAGTGAGATTACTTGCTTTATAATAAATATTTATAAAAAATGATGAATTAAAGTCCTATTGATTTTGAACACAGAATTGGATTGTGGATCATCGTCAAGGTAACTTTACCTTCACTTTAATAAACACTATTCTTTCCTGGTTTAATAAAAAAATATTGCTCAGGTAACACTTTTAACTTATGACACTTGCTCTTAAATTAAACACAATCATTAGAACATTGATTTATTATTGCAGTGAAGTGTTTGGACTTTTAAAAAAAAAAAACTGAATGATAAAATTATTCAAACTGACAAGAAATAATGTGAATAGTTAAAATGTCAGTATACAGCTTGCAATTTCTGCAGTTGTACTATAAAATAACTAAATACAAATAGCTAATACAAGTATTAGATATCTGAGTTTATGAGTTTTGAATGCTTCAGTTATTTTTCAGTAGTTCACCCATCACTTTGCCTGATTTGGAGAAGATAATTCATACTGGCTACTGGAGAAGAAACAGTTAACCACAGTCATTTTGTTATTAGCAAAACGTGCTCTGTCTTGCAGTTGTTAACTAATCACCTATGCTGTGTGGCAGGTTTAGGCTTGTGAGTCCTGCCACGAACACCTTAAGTTCTGAGAGAACTCACAATTTTCAGACATAAATTGCAGGAAAACAAGGAAAATAAAAATTGTATTATATTGCAAACCTGCTTTACTATGCATAATTAAACATTATTCCAAGATGTTTGCTCTCTCTTTAAGTGAAAAACTTCATTTAAACCTTTCAGATAAGAGCTTCGACATATTTTGGCTATAATTGGTTTCCAAGGTTATACCATGAGGTGGCGCTAAAGGGCAGGCTCCTTGCTGTTACACTACCGTCATTTTGCTTGGTGGGTATTTTAATGTCTGGAATCACAAGATAACTGCACAAATGCAGGGGACCAGCCAAGAAAGCTTTTTATTTACAATGTGAGCTTTATTATTATTTAAAAGTACGCAAATGAAAAGCTTGCGTTTCTAATGCCTTCATTACATCTTAGTAGAGATGCTGGGAGCAATGCGTTTAAAAAGATAGAAAGGTCACAACTGAAGTGTACATGGATGTATTTCAATCTTAAATAGAAGCATTTTTGTGATATACTTCCATTATCAAAAATGCTTCTACTGATTTTCAGTGGCATACGCACATATGACGCGAGAGTCTGTGCACCAGTATTCAAGCTAAAAGAGCTGGTGGTGCTGTGTTTGCATCCATGTTGACTTCATTTGTGTCCTACAAGCCACTGCTGACTAGGGGCCGATTTATTAAGATGTAGCGAATCATGTCCGCCCGACATCGCTAAATGCCGACAGCATAAGCTGGTCTGGTGAAATGCTTGTGCAATGCTGCCCCCTGCAGATTTGTGGCCAATCAGCCACTAGCAGGGGGTGTCAATCATCCAGATCGGATCTTAAGACCCCTGCTTCTTAACTTATGTTGCATTCGCAGCTACATAAATCTACCCCTTGGGGTTTAAATGCTGGTGCACAGGCCCTCACAGCATACCGTCTGTGCGTATGTCACTTAAAAAACAGTAATAACTTTCACTAGAAGCATTTTTGCTAATTAAAGACTATTACAAAGATGCTTCTATTTAGTAAATAAATAAATAATAGTATGAATTCTGAACAAGCTACTATACCTATTAAGAAGGAGCTGTTCCACTTCTGAAAGGTAAGAGTGGTCTTCGTTGACGGAATTCATGTGGGTCAAAGATTCACATGGATAATTTGGAGGTTTGATACAGTAAAAAGCTTCATGATCTCTTCTATCTATGTACTTACAAATCTCTTCTTCTGTGTCAAGTTGGAAGCCACAGTCCCTATTGTCATATTCTGTGGCACTAGTAAAATTGCCCGTATACTTGATATTTGCAAATCCCTGATTTCTTGCTCTCCACAAAGCAGAAACTGCTTCACTTGGATGCATTAGCAAAATTGAAATGTTAACATCACCTTCCCAAAATAAAACAAACGTTACTAAATAGGTCCCATTATTAAAATCTTTAATGCTACCACTTGCACTGCTGTTGGTCTTTTCAGAATATATCCTCGCTCTCAAGTAATCACCACCATAGATCTTTCTCTCTCCTTGGTAATTAGAAGCTTCCACTTTAACAAGTAACTCGTCCCCAATGCAATAAATGACTTTTGGATTATGTAAAGTGGCTTTGCTTTCTTCTGCACTAGTTGATTTGTCGAAGTCATCTGTAGTGACCTTTGGCATCAACTGGTCAATGCTGTTGAAAATAATTTCAATTTTTTCATCCATAGCAGAGTTTTTCCTGAGTGTGTCTTCATGTGATTGCTCGTTACAGATATAATACCTGATCTGGGAAATTTGGAACAAATAATAGTATTTAGCGTACATCCACACTTAAATAACCTCCTAAAGGGACAGTCTAGTCAAAATTAAACTTTCATGATTCAGATAGGGAATGCAATTTTAGACAACTTTCCAATTCACTTTTATCATCAAATGCTGAAAGCTAAACCTAGGTAGGCTCATATGCTAATTTCTAAAACCTTGAAGGCCGCCCCTTATTTCAATGCATTTGGCATTTTTTCACAGCTAGAGGGTGTAAGTTTATGTGTGACATATAGATAACATTGTGACCACGCCCATGAATTTACAAGTGAGAGGGCACTGATTGGCTAAATGCAAGTCTGTCAAAAGAACTGAAATAAGGGGGCAGTCTGCAAAGGTTTAGATACAAGGTAGTTACAGAGGTAAAAAGTGTATTAACCCTTTAAGGACACAGCTTTCAGTTTGCTCAATTGTTTTATGACGGAAAAATTCCGTCATATGTCCTTAAGAGGTTAAAGGGACACTCAAGTCAAAATTAAACTTCATGATTCAGATAGAGCATGCCATTTTAAACAACTTTCCAATTTACTTCCATTAACAAAATGTGCACAGTCTTTTTATATTTACACTTTTTGAGTCACCAGCTCCTACTGAGCATGTGCAAGAATTCACAGCATATACGTATATGTATTTGTGATTGGCTGATGGCTGTCACATGATACAGTGGGAGTGGAAATAGACATAACTTTGCAATTTATTTAACAAAAATCTACTACTCATTTGAAGTTCAGACTAAGTGATATTGCATTGTCTTCTTATCATGCATTTGTTGATTATGCAAATCTACTGTATTGACTGGTCCTTTAATATAACTGAGATAAGGAGCAGTCTGCAGAGGCTTAGATACAAGGTAATCACAGAGGTAAAAAGTATATTAATATAACTGAGATAAGGAGCAGTCTGCAGAGGCTTAGATACAGGGTAATCAGAGGTAAAAAGTATATTAATATAACTGAAATAAGGGGCAGTCTGCAGAGGCTTAGATACAGGGTAATCACAGAGGTAAAAAGTATATTAATATAACTGAGATAAGGGGCAGTCTGCAGAGGGTAAGATACAGGGTAATCACAGAGGTAAAAGTATATTAATATAACTGAGATAAGGGGCAGTCTGCAGAGGGTTAGATACAGGGTAATCACAGAGGTAAAAAGTATATTAATATAACTGAGATAAGGAGCAGTCTGCAGAGGCTTAGATACAATGTAATCACAGAGGTAAAAAGTATATTAATATAACTGAAATAAGGAGCAGTCTGCAAAGGCTTAGATACAATGTAATCACAGAGGTAAAAAGTATATTAATATAACTGAGATAAGGGGCAGTCTGCAGAGGGTTAGATACAGGGTAGTCACAGAGGTAAAAAGTATATTAATATAACTGAGATAAGGGAGCAGTCTGCAGAGGCTTAGATACAAGGTAATCACAGAGGTAAAATGTGTATTAATATAACTGTGATAAGGAGCAGTCTGCAGAGGCTTAGATACAAGGTAATCACAGAGGTAAAAAGTATATTAATATAACTGAGATAAGGAGCAGTCTGCAGAGGCTTAGATACAAGGTAATCACAGAGGTAAAAAGTATATTAATATAACTGAGATAAGTAGCAGTATGCAGAGGCTTAGATACAAGGTAATCAAAGAGGTAAAAAGTATATTAATATAACTGAGATAAGGAGCAGTCTGCAGAGGCTTAGATACAAGGTAATCACAGAGGTAAAACATATATTAATATAACTGAGATAAGGAGCAGTCTGCAGAGGCTTAGATACAAGGTAATCACAGAGGTAAAACATATATTAATATAACTGAGATAAGGAGCAGTCTGCAGAGGCTTAGATACAAGGTAATCACAGAGGTAAAACATATATTAATATAACTGAGATAAGGAGCAGTCTGCAGAGGCTTAGATACAGGGTAATCACAGGGGTAAAATGTATATTAATATAACTGAGATAAGTAGCAGTCTGCAGAGGCTTAGATACAAGGTAATTACAGAGGTAAAAAGTATAATAATATAACTGAGATAAGGAGCAGTCTGCAGAGGCTTAGATACAAGGTAATCACAGAGGTAAAACATATATTAATATAACTGAGATAAGGAGCAGTCTGCAGTCTGCAGAGGCTTAGATACAAGGTAATCACAGATGTAAAAAGTGTATTAATATAACTGAGATAAGGGGCAGTCTGCAGAGGCTTAGATACAAGGTAATCACAGAGGTAAAAAATGTATTAATATAACTGAGATAAGGGGCAGTCTGCAGAGGCTTAGATACAAGGTAATCACAGATGTAAAAAGTGTATTAATATAACTGAGATAAGGGGCAGTCTGCAGAGGCTTAGATACAAGGTAATCACAGAGGTAAAACATATATTAATATAACTGAGATAAGGAGCAGTCTGCAGAGGCTTAGATACAGGGTAATCACAGGGGTAAAATGTGTATTAATATAACTGAGATAAGCAGCAGTCTGCAGAGGCTTAGATACAAGGTAATCACAGAGGTAAAAAGTATATTAATATAACCGTGCTGGTTATGCAAAACAAGAGAATAGGTAATAAAGGGATTGTCTATCTTTTTAAACAATAACAATTCTGGAGTATACTGTCCCTTAAACTAACTAGATATTTTATTGTATTTAATTCATAACCCAACAGAACAGTAAGAAGGACGGTTTCTATTACCTGTATGTCTTTCTGCTGGAATATAATGAACATAACAGTTACTGTCACTGTAAAAGCCACCACCAACTTAAAGGGAAACTTCATCCTAAATAATTCATATGTTTTCAACATACTGTAAAGAGAAAACGAGAAAATGGCTTATTATCCTAATATATATATTTATTTTTTTAAAATATATATCTATCATCTATCTATCTATCTATCTATCTATCTATCATCTATGTACAGTATCTATCATCATCTATATGTCTGTCTATCATCTATATCTATCTATCTATCTATCTATCTATCTATTTATCTATCTATTTATCTATCTATCTATCTATCTATCTATCAATCAATCAATGTATATCTCACTTCAAATAAACCGTCATCCTAAATAACAATGACTTAGCATGTAATTGTCACATAAAGCTAGGTCCACGCCTTCCTCTACATACTTTTCATGCTTTCGTGCTAGAATCAATTCATGAATCATGATAAGAAAGACATATGTCACATTTCTTATTAAGCCCATAGACAATGAGGGTATTCAGTTGTATTATCCACTTCATCTCCATTTTAGCAAATTGTTATTGTTCCTCCACATTCCTCAATCACTAGGAACTTCTTAAAGTTAACTGATAACTTTGCGCCATATTTGATTTAACACTTTTCACGCCAATTATGATGCAAACTCCTAAACAACACACACACTAGTGAATTTTCCCACCACTTTTGATTGGAATATGCGTAATCACATGATTTATGACTTCAGCCAATCTGATTCAAATACACATTATA
Organism: Bombina bombina; assembly: GCF_027579735.1. Classification (NCBI taxonomy): domain Eukaryota; kingdom Metazoa; phylum Chordata; class Amphibia; order Anura; family Bombinatoridae; genus Bombina; species Bombina bombina. The sequence goes on from NC_069506.1 coordinate 337,246,709, forward strand.
AACTATCACTAACAAATCAAATTGCTTGATACTTGTGTCATTGATCACTCATCAGAACTTGTAAGTGCCATTTGTTACATTGTGTATTATACTTTGAAAGTATGTATATGTGAAATTAGTATTAAAGATAAACATTGATGCTGACATTAGGACACCCAGTGTAATATTTTAGACAAGGATTTTAAAATTTGAATTGATGTTTTATTCAATATAATCTTAAACTGATAGCTCAAAGGGATAGCCCACCTAACTTTAAACTGTCATGATTCAGATACTTTCCCCCAACCTCTCCTCCTTTAAACGCTCCCTAAAGACCTTCTTGTTCAGGCCAGGAAGTCTATCACCAAATCAGTAACTAATGAATTCCACTTGCATAATAGTTGCCCTCATCTAACTCTACACTAACATCATTCCCACATTTGCAGTCCCCACCTCCTGTTTCTCACCCTCCTACCCATTTAGATTGTAAGTTCCCACGGGAACAGGGCTCCCAATTCCCCCTGTATTTGTTTGTTAAACTTTGTCTGGTGTCTCATATTGTACTGTCCTTTTATCTTTGTTACATATGAACAGCGCTGCGGAATCTGTTGACGCTTTATAAATAATAATAATAATACAGCAGAAATTAAAATCACCTCTTTACTGTCATGCTATTTTCAGTGTATTTCTTCCTTCTCTTGAATTTATTTTTCAGTAAGAAATGTCATCTTATATGCCCATTTTATAACACCTGTGTAGGGGTGGTTTTTAAAACTAGATTGCAATCATGAGGGGTTACACAGGTACAGAGAGAAAACTGGCCCAGCTCTTAAAATATCCATTGATTGCAAATAAATACGATACCCTGATTACATGCTATATTCACAATTATTCCTGCTCAGAATAATAATACATTTACACTATATACATATAGTGGTATAAATAAACATAGAGATATGAAAGACAACATTGTTTAGAACAACAAAAAAAGGAATTTAGGGATATGTAAATATGGCCTAGATTTGGAGTTTTGTCGGTAAAGACCCGCGTAGCTAACACCTGCTTTTTTCTGGCCACACCATAAAAATAACTCTGGTATTGAGAGTCCACATAAAGGCTGCGTTAGGCTCCAAAAAAGGAGCGTAGAGCATATTTAACGCAGCTTCAACTCTCGATACCAGAGTTGCTTACGCAAGCGGCCAGCCTCAAAAACGTGCTCGTGCACGATTCTCCCATAGAAAACAATGGGGCTGTTTGAGCTGAAAAAAAACCTAACACCTGCAAAAAAGCCGCGTTCAGCTCCTAACGCAGCCCCATTGTTTGCTATGCGGAAACACTTCCTACGTCTGCACCTAACACTCTAACATGTACCCCGAGTCTAAACACCCCTAACCTTACACTTATTAACCCCTATTTTGCTGACCCCTGCATATTATTATTAACCCCTAATCTGCCGCTCCGTAAACCGCCGCTATTTACATTATCCCTATGTACCCCTAATCTGCTGCCCTAACATCGCCGACCCCTATATTATATTTATTAACCCCTAATCTGCCCCCACAACGTCGCCTCCACCTGCCTACACTTATTAACCCCTAATCTGCCGACCGGACCGCACCGCTATTATTATAAAGTTATTAACCCCTAATCCGCCTCACTAACCCTATAATAAATAGTATTAACCCCTAATCTGCCCTCCCTAACATCGCCGACACCTAACTTCAAACATTAACCCCTAATCTGCCGACTGGAGCTCACCGCTATTCTAATAAATGTATTAACCCCTAAAGCTAAGTCTAACCCTAACACTAACACCCCCCTAAGTTAAATATAATTTAAATCTAACGAAATGAATTAACTCTTATTAAATAAATTATTCCTATTTAAAGCTAAATACTTACCTGTAAAATAAATCCTAATATAGCTACAATATAAATTATAATTATATTATAGCTATTTTAGGATTTATATTTATTTTACAGGTAACTTTGTATTTATTTTAACCAGGTACAATAGCTATTAAATAGTTAAGAACTATTTAATAGCTAAAATAGTTAAAATAATTACCAAATTACCTGTAAAATAAATCCTAACCTAAGTTACAATTAAACCTAACACTACACTATCAATAAGTTAATTAAATAAACTACCTACAATTACCTACAATTAACCTAACACTACACTATCAATAAATTAATTAAATACAATTCCTACAAATAAATACAATTAAATAAACTAGCTAAAGTACAAAAAATAAAAAAGAACTAAGTTACAAAAAATAAAAAAATATTTACAAACATAAGAAAAATATTACAACAATTTTAAACTAATTACACCTACTCTAAGCCCCCTAATAAAATAACAAAGACCCCCAAAATAAAAAAATGCCCTACCCTATTCTAAATTACTAAAGTTCAAAGCTCTTTTACCTTACCAGCCCTGAACAGGGCCCTTTGCGGGGCATGCCCCAAGAAATTCAGCTCTTTTGCCTGTAAAAAAAAACATACAATACCCCCCCCCAACATTATACAACCCACCACCCACATACCCCTAATCTAACCCAAACCCCCCTTAAATAAACCTAACACTAAGCCCCTGAAGATCATCCTACCTTGTCTTCACCTCACCGGGTATCACACCGATCCGTCCAGAAGAGCTCCTCCGATTTCCTGATCCAAGCCCAAGCGGGGGGCTGAAGAGGTCCATGATCCGGCTGAAGTCTTCATCCAAGCGGGGCAGAAGAGGTCTTCCATCCGATTGAAGTCTTCATCCAAGCGGCATCCATCCGGAGCGAAGCGGCAGCATCCTGAAGACCTCCGATGCGGAACATCCATCCTGGCCGACGACTGAACGACGAATGACGGTTCCTTTAAATCACGTCATCCAAGATGGCGTCCCTCGAATTCCGATTGGCTGATAGGATTCTATCAGCCAATCGGAATTCGAGGGACGCCATCTTGGATGACGTCATTTAAAGGAACCGTCATTCGTCGTTCAGTCGTCGGCCAGGATGGATGTTCCGCGTCGGAGGTCTTCAGGATCCTGCCGCTCCGCTCCGGATGGATGACCATAGAAGATCCTGCTTGGATGAAGACTTCAATCGGATGGAAGACCTCTTCTGCCCCGCTTGGATAAAGACTTCAGCCAGATCATGGACCTCTTCAGCCCCCCGCTTGGGCTTGGATCAGGACATCGGAGGAGCTCTTCTGGACAGATCGGTGAACCCGGTGAGGTGAAGACAAGGTAGGAAGATCTTCAGGGGCTTAGTGTTACTTTTATTTAAGGGGGGTTTGGGTTAGATTAGGGGTATGTGGGTGGTGGGTTGTAATGTTGGGGGGCTTGGGTATTGTATGTTTTTTTTTACAGGCAAAAGAGCTGAACTTCTTGGGGCATGCCCCGCAAAGGGCCCTGTTCAGGGCTGGTAAGGTAAAAGAGCTTTGAACTTTAGTAATTTAGAATAGGGTAGGGCATTTTTTTATTTTGGGGGGCTTTGTTATTTTATTAGGGGGCTTAGAGTAGGTGTAATTAGTTTAAAATTGTTGTAATATTTTTCTTATGTTTGTAAATATTTTTTTATTTTTTGTAACTTAGTTCTTTTTTATTTTTTGTACTTTAGCTAGTTTATTTAATTGTATTTATTTGTAGGAATTGTATTTAATTAATTTATTGATAGTGTAGTGTTAGGTTAATTGTAGGTAATTGTAGGTAGTTTATTTAATTAATTTATTGATAGTGTAGTGTTAGGTTTAATTGTAACTTAGGTTGGGATTTATTTTACAGGTAATTTTGTAATTATTTTAACTATTTTAGCTATTAAATAGTTCTTAACTATTTAATAGCTATTGTACCTGGTTAAAATAAATACAAAGTTACCTGTAAAATAAATATTAATCCTAAAATAGCTATAATATAATTATAATTTATATTGTAGCTATATTAGGATTTATTTTACAGGTAAGTATTTAGCTTTAAATAGGAATAATTTATTTAATAAGAGTTAATTAATTTCGTTAGATTTAAATTATATTTAACTTAGGGGGGTGTTAGTGTTAGGGTTAGACTTAGCTTTAGGGGTTAATACATTTATTAGAATAGCGGTGAGCTCCAGTCGGCAGATTAGGGGTTAATGTTTGAAGTTAGGTGTCGGCGATGTTAGGGAGGGCAGATTAGGGGTTAATACTATTTATTATAGGGTTAGTGAGGCGGATTAGGGGTTAATAACTTTATAATAATAGTGGTGCAGTCCGCTCGGCAGATTAGGGGTTAATAAGTGTAGGTAGCTGGCTGCGACGTTGTGGGGGGCAGGTTAGGGGTTAATAAATATAATATAGGGGTCGGCGGTGTTAGGGGCAGCAGATTAGGGGTACATAAGTATAACGTAGGTGGCGGTCGGCAGATTAGGGGTTAAAAAAATTTAATCGAGTGTCGGCAATGTGGGGGGACCTCGGTTTAGGGGTACATAGGTAGTTTATGGGTGTTAGTGTACTTTAGAGTACAGTAGTTAAGAGCTTTATAAACCGGCGTTAGCCCAGAAAGCTCTTAACTACTGACTTTTTTCCTGCGGCTGGAGTTTTGTCGTTAGATGTCTAACGCTCACTTCAGACACGACTCTAAATACCGGAGTTAGAAAGATCCAATTGAAAAGATAGGATACGCAATTGACGTAAGGGGATCTGCGGTATGGAAAAGTCGCGGCTGAAAAGTAAGCGTTAGACCCTTTTTTGAGTGACTCCAAATACCGGAGGTAGCCTAAAACCAGCGTTAGGAGCCTCTAACGCTGATTTTCACGGCTACCGCCAAACTCCAAATCTAGGCCTATGTTTGCACAAGATTTCTGACATAACACACTCACACACACACACATATATATATATATATATATTTATACAAGTATTTGCAAAGATATACTGTATGTACAAATTCTAGCATTAATAATCATTTATAAAAAAAAATAGATAAAAGCATATCATCACTTCTAGAAATACAAATACACATTAATTTATGTGAAAGTATCATATAACAGATTTTTTGGTATAACAAATCAATATAAAAATAACTTTCTATGATATTGTTTGTTGAGGTATAAATTTAGCTATTTCTTGGACATTAACAGTTGAAAAATAAAAGATTAGCTTTAGAGAAATATGCTTGTTCATGGACAGTAATGAAATGGTATAAATAAAGTTGGGAAAAACCTGAATAACCGCAACATCAATGACTGTTAGTTAACACCAGTACGATGCTCTTTGCACGTACTTGACGCGCATGTTTTTGATGGCTTTTTTGATAAATAAGGAGATCGTATTCAGGTCCGCAGCAGCGATGTTTGGAGATGTCTGGCGAACGTATTGACACCGGCGAATGCAGCATATGGTTACCAACAGTTTTATATATATATATATATATATATATATATATATATATATATATATATATATATTGATATATTTATTTTTGTGATCTTCAATTATCAACATATGGCAAAAACAGCACAGAAACATTATATAATATATATAAGCTAAATAGTTACCTAAAAAATGCTTTTTTAATAATCAAAACATTGCGGCGTAAATCTTTATAGGGATGTACTGTGATAAATAGGGAGTAAATGCTATTGCTGACAGGCGCTATTTATCATTATTACGCCCCAGCTCGCCTGCGCAAAGTTACATCTATTTTTGTGATAAATTCAGGCTCACATGTGTGATTCTCCGGAGGCGAACTGGGGCGCAGTTACAGGTGAAGCACATACAGAGTTCGCCTAGCCTTTGATAAATCTATCCCTTAGTGTGCATTACTTTTCTGTCATTTAAATTTGTATTGTGATCTTTGAGCTAACGTCACTATCAAACAACTGGGGAAATACATTAGTGAGGGAGATAGAGATTATAATAGGATGTGAGAGAATTCAGGCACACTTTAGTCCAAGGAACTCCCTTTTCAACCCACTCTCTGAAACTATCAGGCTTGTTTTATATAGAAACAAAACAAAGTGTAATGCAGTTTGCAAAATATTCACAGAAGTATAGAAAGTATGATCCGAATTTGTGAAATTGACACGAAAATTATGAATGGAGCGCTATTTATTTAAGACGTTTGTGTGCAAATGATATCAGGTTTTCACAATTGTTTGTGCACAGGTTAAATTGCGCTGGTATTACAAGTTGAAAGTAAACACAATCGCTTGAGAGCAATTCAGGTTAACACTTGCCTGGTTAACGTGTCCTCAGAGCTGTGGTTAACCGTATAACAAAAAAAGTGTCACAAGACACATAAAAAATGCATTACAAAGTACTCTTATACTTATAATAATACCGTATAATAACAAATATTTATAAAAATTATTGCACACAAGTTATATGGGCTCAAAGATATGAGGTCTCAGGTGTTACAATAAAAAGGCAGGGCTTTAACATAGAGATAAATAGCACATTATAGCCCTTTTCAGTTAAGTAGATGAAAACATGAAAAATCCTATTTATGCAATATTTATGTTTAATAAAGTGTTATAGTGCGTATTTACTGTAAATATTTCCCATTCCAATGTTGTGTACATAGCAGAATATGTTCTAAGCGTTTATAAATATATATAACTGTATTTATCTATACCTATATATAATCATCTATATATAGTAAATCTCTAGAAGTAAGGGCACTCACAGGACTTGAAAATTGTAGAAAAAACTTTTATTTAATTTATTTAATCATATACATGTCAGTCGACGTTTCGGCTACACATTTAGGGGCATATTTATCAAAGCGTAAACTGAAAATACGCTGGTATTCCACATTGTATTTGTCGCAAGATTGATCCGCCGTAGTTATCAAAGCATCAAGATCGGCAAATGTTGAAATTTAAAATACGATTCCGCAATCTCAATCCGACGCAGTTTGATGCAAGTTGAAAACAGTGGTATTCGAGTGGAATTTTATTCATTCGCCCTCCTAATCGACACTATTTGAACCTCTCACTAAGTTATCAAAAACTCTACATTTACGCTTGCGTCTTTTCCAACTCAGCATACCTGGTTTTCAATCCGCCACCCCACGGATGCCATAGAAATCAATGGGAGTCTGAAAACACAGAAAGCTTATGTTCGATGCTGCAAGAGAATGAAAAATATGACATAATAAAAGTAAATTAGAAACTTTATTAAATGTGTATACCCTTTCTAAATCAAACAATATTATTGCTCCACATTTGGTGCACTAGTAGATATAGGGATAAAAATGAAAAATACATTACTACTTATGGATTATGTTACAACTTTGAGGCCTATTTATCATAGGTCTTGCGGACCTGATCCGACAGTGTGAATCAGGTCCGCAAGACCTCGCTGAATGTGGAGAGCAGTACGCTCTCCGTATTCATCATTGCACCAGCAGCTCTTGTGAGCTGCTGGTGCAACGCCGCCCCCTGCAGACTCACGGCCAATCGGCCACCAGCAGGGGGTGTCAATAAACCCGATCGTACTCGACGATTCCTGTCCGCCTCATCAGAGCAGGTGGACAGGGTAATGGATCAGCGGTCTTTAGACTGCTGCTACATAACTGCCATTTCTGGCGAGTCTGCAGGCAACTTTGTAATTATTTTAACCAGGTACAATAGCTATTAAATAGTTAATAACTATTTAATAGCTACCTAGTTAAAATAATTACAAAATTACCTGGAAAATAAATCCTAACCTAAGTTACAATTAAACCTAACACTACACTATCAATAAATTACTTAAATAAAATACCTACAATTATCTACAATTAAACCTAACACTACACTATCAATAAATTAATTAAATACAATACCTACAAATAAATACAATTAAATAAACTAACTAAAGTACAAAAAATAAAAAAGAACTAAGTTACAAAAAATAAAAAAATATTTACAAACATTAGAAAAATATTACAACAATTTTAAACTAATTACACCTACTCTAAGCCCCCTAATAAAATAACAAAGACCCCCAAAATAAAAAAATGCCCTACCCTATTCTAAAATTAAAATAGAAAAGCTCTTTTACCTTACCAGCCCTTAAAAGGGCCATTTGCGGGGCATGCCCCAAAGAATTCAGCTCTTTTGCTTGGAAAAAAAACATACAATACCCCCCACCAACATTACAACCCACCACCCACATACCCCTAATCTAACCCAAACCCCCCCTTAAATAAACCTAACACTAAGCCCCTGAAGATCTTCCTACCTTGTCTTCATCATGCCAGGTATCACCGATCGCTCCAGGCTCTGAAATCTTCATCCAAGCCCAAGCGGGGGCTGAAGAGATCCATCATCCGGCTGAAGTCTTCTATCAAGCGACGGCTGAAGAGGTCCAGAAGAGGCTCCAAAGTCTTCATGCTATCCGGGCAGAAGAGTAGATCCGGACTGGCAACCATCTTCTTCCAAGCGGTGACAAGCGGTGGCTCCATGTTGAAGACCTCCGGCGTGGATCCATCATCTTCTTGCGACGTCCTAAGTCCGAATGAAGGTTCCGTTAAATGACGTCATCCAAGATGGCGTCCCTCGAATTCCGATTGGCTGATAGGATTCTATCAGCCAATCGGAATTAAGGTAGGGAAAATCTGATTGGCTGATTGAATCAGCCAATCAGATTGAGCTCGCATTCTATTGGCTGTTCCGATCAGCCAATAGAATGTGAGCGCAATCTGATTGGCTGATCCAATCAGCCAATCGGATTGAACTTGAATCTGATTGGCTGATTCCATCAGTCAATCAGAATTTTCCTACCTTAATTCCGATTGGCTAATAGAATCTTGGATGACGTCCCTTAAAGGAACCTTCATTCGTCGTCTAGTCGTCGGAAGAAGAGGATGGATCTGCGCCGGAGGTCTTCAAGATGGAGCCGGTCGTCATCGGATGGAAGAACATAGAAGATGCGGCTTGGATGAAGATGTTTGCCGGTCCGGATGTCCTCTTCCGCCCGCTTGGATCAAGACTTCAGCCGGAGGATGGAAGTCTTCAGCCCCCCGCTTGGGCTTGGATCAAGACATCGGAGGCTCTTCTGGACAGATCGAGACCCGGTGTGGTGAAGACAAGGTAGGGAGATCTTCAGGGGCTTAGTGTTAGGTTTATTTAAGGGGGGTTTGGGTTAGATTAGGGG
>NC_069506.1:337260803-337288303 GCF_027579735.1 Bombina bombina
TATTTAGACACACACATATATAAATACATATACATATTTAGACACACACATATATATACATACATATACATATTTAGACACACACATATATACATACATATACATATTTAGACACACACATATATACATACATATACATATTTAGACACACACATATATACATACATATACATATTTAGACACACACATATATATACATACATATACATATTTAGACACACACATATATACATACATATACATATTTAGACACACACATATATACATACATATACATATTTAGACACACACATATATACATACATATACATATTTAGACACACACATATATACATACATATACATATTTAGACACACACATATATATACATACATATACATATTTAGACACACACATATATATACATACATATACATATTTAGACACACACATATATACATACATATACATATTTAGACACACATATATACATACATATACATATTTAGACACACACATATATACATACATATACATATTTATACACACACATATATACAGGGAGTGCAGAATTATTAGGCAAGTTGTATTTTTGAGGATTAATTTTATTATTGAACAACAACCATGTTCTCAATGAACCCAAAAAACTAATTAATATCAAAGCTGAATAGTTTTGGAAGTAGTTTTTATTTTGTTTTTAGTTATAGCTGTTTTAGGGGGATATCTGTGTGTGCAGGTGACTATTACTGTGCATAATTATTAGGCAACTTAACAAAAAACAAATATATACCCATTTCAATTATTTATTTTTACCAGTGAAACCAATATAACATCTCAACATTCACAAATATACATTTCTGACATTCAAAAACAAAACAAAAACAAATCAGTGACCAATATAGCCACCTTTCTTTGCAAGGACACTCAAAAGCCTGCCATCCATGGATTATGTCAGTGTTTTGATCTGTTCACCATCAACATTGCGTGCAGCAGCAACCACAGCCTCCCAGACACTGTTCAGAGAGGTGTACTGTTTTCCCTCCTTATAAATCTCACATTTGATGATGGACCACTGGTTCTCAATGGGGTTCAGATCAGGTGAACAAGGAGGCCATGTCATTAGATTTTCTTCTTTTATACCCTTTCTTGCCAGCCACGCTGTGGAGTACTTGGACGCGTGTGATGGAGCATTGTCCTGCATGAAAATCATGTTTTTCTTGAAGGATGCAGACTTCTTCCTGTACCACTGCTTGAAGAAGGTGTCTTCCAGAAACTGGCAGTAGGACTGGGAGTTGAGCTTGACTCCATCCTCAACCCGAAAAGGCCCCACAAGCTCATCTTTGATGATACCAGCCCAAACCAGTACTCCACCTCCACCTTGCTGGCGTCTGAGTCGGACTGGAGCTCTCTGCCCTTTACCAATCCAGCCACGGGCCCATCCATCTGGCCCATCAAGACTCACTCTCATTTCATCAGTCCATAAAACCTTAGAAAAATCAGTCTTGAGATATTTCTTGGCCCAGTCTTGACGTTTCAGCTTGTGTGTCTTGTTCAGTGGTGGTCGTCTTTCAGCCTTTCTTACCTTGGCCATGTCTCTGAGTATTGCACGCCTTGTGCTTTTGGGCACTCCAGTGATGTCTGAAATATGGCCAAACTGGTGGCAAGTGGCATCTTGGCAGCTGCACGCTTGACTTTTCTCAGTTCATGGGCAGTTATTTTGCGCCTTGGTTTTTCCACACGCTTCTTGCGACCCTGTTGACTATTTTGAATGAAACGCTTGATTGTTCGATGATCACGCTTCAGAAGCTTTGCAATTTTAAGAGTGCTGCATCCCTCTGCAAGATATCTCACTATTTTTTACTTTTCTGAGCCTGTCAAGTCCTTCTTTTGACCCATTTTGCCAAAGGAAAGGAAGTTGCCTAATAATTATGCACACCTGATATAGGGTGTTGATGTCATTAGACCACACCCCTTCTCATTACAGAGATGCACATCACCTAATATGCTTAATTGGTAGTAGGCTTTCGAGCCTATACAGCTTGGGGTAAGACAACATGCATAAAGAGGATGATATGGTCAAAATACTCATTTGCCTAATAATTCTGCACTCCCTGTACATACATATACATATTTAGACACACACACATATATACATATACATATTTAGACACACACATATATACATACATATACATATTTAGACACACACATATATACATACATATACATATTTAGACACACACATATATACATACATATACATATTTAGACACACACATATATACATACATATACATATTTAGACACACACATATATACATACATATACATATTTAGACACACACATATATACATACATATACATATTTAGACACACACATATATACATACATATACATATTTAGACACACACATATATATATGTATATAGAAGTTCAGAATAGACAAGCACTCCAGAAATCCGGTTCCAATGCCCAGGGTGCAACAGATAAATAAATAGAAAATAATGAGGAGTGCACTCGCCAGGACTTTTCACAAGTTTAATTCCAAAATGTGAACGTTTTCGGGGGGTTAGCCCTTCTTCAGACATACAAAGATACAATAAGCACAAACCCACACCAGACACCCTTAAGTAGATAGGTCAACCAATTATTAGCTCTCCAGGTAGGGTGCCACCCACACAGTGTGGACACTCCCCTAGAAACCAATGAGACTGACCTAGAATAAACCACAGTGTTTCAAATATATACATATATGTACAGCAGGATAAGAGACACATAGTATGCAATTGGATGTAATATATCAATATAATACGATAGAACATAATATAGGCACAAATAAAGGGAAAGACAAGCCAACCAAACATTTACAAGTGAGCAGTTACAAGTAAGCCCAAAGTTGCTGTATGGGCCATGTTAGCGACCAGTATATCACCATGTCAAAAAAAACAAAAAACAAATAATCAAACCACAAATTAAACAGTGTTGCCAAGAGAGTAGATACAATTATGTATAGCACACCTGTAACAAAAAACCGTATTAACAAAGTCTGGAACCAGGGACCCTAACATCAGCTCATAAGACTGTCATCATGCAAAGAAATAGGACTGACAGTGTGCAACTAATAAATGCAATATTACAGAAGAAGCGACAATGATAGTGACTGAGAGGGCAAAGCGGTAATCATGTTAAACATAAGAAATGTAAATAGTAGGACTTACTAATGTCATGTATATACCAGCACCCTGAGACAGCAGACCGCAATCTGTCAGGTTACAGAAACACCGGGAACAGAGTCTTTGAATTAAAGGCGCAGAAACCGGCCGGTTGCCATAGCAACCATGTAAACAAAACTACGCTAGTGTTGTGAACTAAGTCAGCGTATCTGTAAATGAACACTGGTAAAAATGCAACTGTCGGCGCATCATAAGGGGCAGTGTAAGCTGAAAAAGAATAGCACAAAAATCAGCCGGTTGTCATAGCAACCTGGAAACAAAACTACACTAGTGTTATAAACTATGTCAGCGTGTCAGGGAATAAACACAGGATAAATACAGCTGTCGGCACATCATAAGGGGCAATAAATGCTGCTAAAGTATAGCAGAAAAGTGAAATATAACACATTAGGGCACGAATAGAAACATAATAACCTGGGCGATAAAAAGACCCATACCAACTAGAGAAGCCGGTACCAAAGGGAGCGTAGAGAAATGCATACTGTCAAAATGGGAACTGTTGGAAGGCAAGCATAACAGATCAGGCATATTGCAGAGCAACATAGGAAAGGCAAATGCTAAGTCATAATAAAAAAGTCATAATAAAAAAGTCATAATAAAAAAGTCATAATAAAAAAGTCATAATAAAAAAGTCATAATAAAAAAGTCATAATAAAAAAGTCATAATAAAAAAGTCATAATAAAAAAGTCATAATAAAAAAGTCATAATAAAAAGTCATAATAAAAAGTCATAATAAAAAGTCATAATAAAAAAGTCATAATAAAAAAGTCATAATAAAAAAGTCATAATAAAAAAGTCATAATAAAAAAAGGCTGTATTGAAAAAGACAAATCAGTACTAGGGGGATAAGTACAAAAGGGAAAATAAACAGCAATTTGTATGGGATGACTCAGGGCAGAGTTGTTAGCCAGGAGTGTGGTAACACCACCAAAGAGTAAGTAAATTTGTCAAAAATAATAACAAGAAATGTGGAGACTATACCTAAATAATAATGTAAAATAAAGATAAAAATACAAATAAAATAAAAATAATTTAATAATAAAGGTAATCAAAAAATGATAAAGACAATCAAACAATGACATGCTGTGAGTCAAGCGCAGAAACATGAAATAACAGAATTGTTAGGAAATATACATAATATAAGCAATGTAATGTGCAATAAGATGCTGCCATAATACGGCCAGACATAAGACTGCATAAAGCTAGCAGGTGGACATAATTCATAAACACACCTGCCAGTCCAGTTGTGTGTTGAGTCCCTTAGGTATGAGTGTCTCCAAGTCAAATGTCCAGCGGGCCTCTTTTCTGAGTAATAAAGTACCCCTGTCACCACCCCTACTAAGAGGGGGCACGTGATCAATGATGGTGTATCTGAGGTCCTTGACCGTATGATTCTTCTGGGCGAAGTGTCGTGCTACCAGTTGTTCAGAGGTCCCATTTTTGATAGCAAGTCTGATAGCTGACCGGTGATAAGCCATTCTAGTGCGTAAATCATCCGTCGTTTTACCCACATAAAAAAGGCCACAAATACAATGTAGCAAATAAATGATGTGGGTGGTGGTACAAGTTAGTCTGTACTTATAAAAGTACTTTTTCTTTTTATGCGGATGTGTAAAGTAATTGCCAGTAGTTAGAGCACTGCAAGTAGTGCAGCCAATACATCTGAAGACACCTTTTTTATCCAAGTTAAGCCAGGTACCTTTATTGTAGCTTTTTACTAGGGCAGTTTTTACCAAAATGTCCCTGAGAGATCTTGATCTCCTAAAGCCAATCCTAGGTGGTGGCATAGATTGAAATGGTAATGCGAGATCCGTGCTCAGGACATGCCAATTGTCCTGGAGATGTTTGTTGATTCTCTGTTTGTCCCCAGTGTATGTGGTTACAAAGGTCATCCTGGGAATAAACTTATCCTCACCAGCATTGACACTATTGTCCAGAAGTTGTGTTGTATGTTGTTTCAGCAACTTTGCAGGGTAGCCCCTTTGGGAGAATCTGTGTTCCATTTCAGCCAACTGTTCATCTTTTTTCAAATCCAGGGTGTTACTTCTTAAGACTCGTTGTAAATGGGATTTAGGCAAAGAGCTTTTGTGCACTGGGGGGTGGCAGGACGTGTAGTATAGGAGGGAGTTTCTGTCAGTCTCTTTTCTGAACAATGTGGACTGTAGCTTGCCCGAATCCTTAAACAATCGTACATCCAGAAATCAATAGTGGTACTGGAATAATTCATTTTGAATTTTAAAGATGTAGATGCACTGTTCAGTTGTTGGAACCAGAAGTGAAGCTCCTGTTCAGTACCACTCCATATCAGCAGAATATCATCTATGTAACGTTTGAAGAATTTTATCCGTTGGTCCATGAATAGGTCTGTGTCTTTGGTCTCAAATTGTGCCATATAGAGGTTAGCGTATGAGGGCGCCATGTTGGACCCCATGGCCATCCCCTGTTTTTGCAGGTAAAAAAGTTTTTCAAATTTAAAATAGTTAGTTGTTAAGCAAAGTTCCAAAAGGTGGATCAGAACCTCTACTGGCGGCCCCACATAGGGGTAATGAAGGAGGTGTTGTTCCGTAGCATGCATGCCATCAAGGTGGGGTATCACTGTATATAAGCTGGTGACATCCAAAGTCACCAGCAGATCATCATCAGTGCATACGATGGTTGACAGGCAGTTTAGAAGCATTGAAGAGTTACGTAGAAAACTTTCCATGTCTCTAACAATGGGTTGTAAGTAAAAGTCCACAAATTTTGCAATTGGTTGAAGGATAGAGCCCATAGCAGATACAATGGGTCTGCCAGGGGGAGAAGTCATGCTTTTGTGGATCTTCGGGAGGGTGTAGAGGATAGGAATAGTAGGATGACTCACTAGCAGGAAATCCAAGGTGGTCTGTGAGATGATATTACGATCAGCAAGTTCCAAGAGGTAGGAATCAATCTCTGCTTTAAAGGTGCTAGTAGGATCCCCAGGCAGTCTGGAGTAAGTGAGTGTGTCACTTAGTTGTCCTAGAATTTCAGCCCTGTAGTAGTTATAGTTCAAGAGTACCAGTGCACCACCCTTGTCCGCTTCCCTGATGATGATTAAAGTATCTTCAGTGAGGAGTTTGAGTGCCAGCCTTTCATCCTTAGTTAAATTGTTAAAGGTGCTGTGCCTGTCCTCAGCAATAGATGTTGGCATACCGGAATAAGCCAAGCGGGCATAGGTCTGTATGCTTGCATTATGAGATCCTGGCTCAAAGGTGGATTTTTTACGGAAGCGTTCTATTGTAGACTCTTGTCCCTGGAACTTTTCCTTGAGGCGAAGTTGTCTTTGGAATCTTTGTTGATCCACAAATAAGTCAAAGTTGTTGGTTTGGTTAGTCGGGATGAAAGAGAGTCCTTTGTTCAATAATCGGTGTTCCGTCTCAGTCAAAATGTGGTTACTGAGGTTCACCACTATGTCTTCTGCTAATATCTCCGTTGTCGCGGGGGTCTTCTGTATGAACCCCCCCCCCACCTTGTATGGACATTTTGGAATTAAACTTGTGAAAAGTCCTTGCGAGTGCACTCCTCATTATTTATATATATATATAGACACACACATATATACATACATATACATATTTAGACACACACACATACATATACATATTTAGACACATACATATATACATACATATACATATTAAGACACACACACACATATATATATATACATATTTAGATACACACATATAAACATACATATACATATTTAGACACACACATATATACATACATATACATATTTAGACACACACATATATACATACATATACATATTTAGACACACACACATACATATACATATTTAGACACACACATATATACATACATATACATATTTAGACACACACACATACATATACATATTTAGACACATACACATATATACATACATATACATATTTAGACACACACACATACATATACATATTTAGACACACACATATATACATACATATATATATTTAGACACACACATATATACATACATATACATATTTAGACACACACATATATACATACATATACATATTTAGACACACACATATATACATACATAGACACACACATATATACATACATATACATATTTAGACACACACACATACATATACATATTTAGACACACACATATATACATACATATACATATTTAGACACATACACATACATATACATATTTAGACACATACACATATATACATACATATACATATTTAGACACACACACATACATATACATATTTAGACACACACATATATACATACATATATATATTTAGACACACACATATATACATACATATACATATTTAGACACACACATATATACATACATATACATATTTAGACACACACATATATACATACATATACATATTTAGACACACTCATATATACATACATATACATATTTAGACACACACACACATACATATACATATTTAGACACACACATATATACATACATATATATATTTAGACACACTCATATATACATACATATACATATTTAGACACACACACACATACATATACATATTTAGACACACTCATATATACATACATATACATATTTAGACACACACATATACAGTATATATATATATATATATATATATATATATATATATATATGTATGTATTTCTATGTTAAAGCACTTTGCATCTTTTTTTTACTAACACCTAAGACCTCATATCTTTGAGCCCTTACAACTTTTTATTTTAATACTTTTTATTAGCTAATGTAACTGTACTTTTAAATGTATTTTTGATGTGTTTGGTGACACTTTTTATTCACGTGTAACAGTTAACCAGAGCTTTAAAGTCGCACTGTCCTGACGCGTGTTAAATTAAATAGAGTTCGTGTTTACTTTCAACCTGTAATACAGCCATGATAAACCCAATAGACCCAATATTGCTTCCGCACAACAGTTAGTTCGCCACTCGTATTCTAGACCTTTATTTGTAAAATCACAATCCTTAATACATTGCTGTATGCATTAAACACAAAATAGAAATAGCAAAGCTTAAAAACAAGACAACTTAAAGGACAGAATCTACAGTGAATGAATCTTATCTGAGCAGAGAGCTTTAGTGAATCAGGCCTCCTGATCTACATTCTATAACACCCCCATGATTTCCTGCAATGTGTGACTTATGTGTTATTGCCACTCATGGGGCTGTTAAACTGCTGATTTGTTTTTCCTTGGCAGCCACTAATACAGGGTAGTGTCAATTCTTTCCAAGCTATGCTTGTAATGGAGAAAAGCATAGGAGGATTTAAAATGTTGGCTGATAGAATCCTATCAGCCAATCGGAATTCGAGGGACGCCATCTTGGATGATGTCCCTTAAAGGAACCGTCATTCATCGGGAAGTCGTCGGTGAAGATGGATGTTCCGCGTCGGCGGGATGAACATGGATCCGGAAGAAAGAAGATTGAAGATGCCGCTTGATAGAAGACTTCAGCCGGATCATGGACCTCTTCAGCTCCCGCTTGGATGAAGACTTCAGTCGGATCATGGACCTCTTCAGCCCCCCGCTTGGGCTTGGATGAAGACTTCGGAGGCTCCTCAGGACCGATCAGTGAACCCGGTGTGGTGAAAACAAGGTAGGGAGATCTTCAGGGGCTTAGTGTTAGGTTTATTTAAGGGGGGTTTGGGTTAGATTAGGGGTATGTGGGTGGTGGGTTGTAATGTTGGGGGGGTATTGTATGTTTTTTTTTTACAGGCAAAAGAGCTGAATTCTTTGGGGCATGCCCTGCAAAAGGCCCTTTTCAGGGCTGGTAAGGTAAAAGAGCTTTTCTATTTTAATTTTAGAATAGGGTAGGGCATTTTTTTATTTTGGGGGTCTTTGTTATTTTATTAGGGGGCTTAGAGTAGGTGTAATTAGTTTAAAATTGTAATATTTTTCTAATGTTTGTAAATATTTTTTTATTTTTTGTAACTTAGTTCTTTTTTATTTTTTGTACTTTAGTTAGTTTATTTAATTGTATTTATTTGTAGGTATTGAATTTAATTAATTTATTTATATTGTAGTGTTAGGTTTAATTGTAGATACTTGTAGGTATTTTATTTAATTTATTTATTGATAGTGTAGTGTTAGGTTTAATTGTAACTTAGGTTAGGATTTATTTTACAGGTAATTTTGTAATTATTTTAACTAGGTAGCTATTAAATAGTTATTAACTATTTAATAGCTATTGTACCTGGTTAAAATAAATAGGGGTTAATACTTGAAGTTAGGTGTCGGTGATGTTAGGGAGGGCAGATTAGGGGTTAATACTATTTATTATAGGGTTATTGAGGCGGGAGTGAGGCGGATTAGGGGTTAATACATTTATTAGAGTAGCGGTGAGGTCCGGTCGGCAGATTAGGGGTTAATAATTGTAGGTAGGTGGAGGCGACGTTGGGGGCGGCAGATTAGGGGTTAATAAATATAATGTAGGGGTCGGCGGTGTTAGGGGCAGCAGATTAGGGGTACATAGGGATAACGTAGGTGGCGACGGTGTGCGGTCGGCAGATTAGGGGTTAAAAAATTTTAATAGAGTGGCGGCGATGTGGGGGGACCTCGGTTTAGGGGTACATAGGTAGTTTATGGGTGTTAGTGTACTTTAAGAGCTTTATAAACCGGCGTTAGCCCAGAAAGCTCTTAACTACTGACTTTTTTCTGCGGCTGGAGTTTTGTCGTTAGATTTCTAACGCTCACTTCAGCCACGACTCTAAATACCAGCGTTAGAAAGATCCCATTGAAAAGATAGGATACGCAAATGGCGTAGGGGGATCTGCGGTATGGAAAAGTCGCGGCTGCAAAGTGAGCGTTAGACCCTTTCCTGACTGACTCTAAATACCAGCGGTAGCCCAAAACCAGCGTTAGGAGCCACTAACGCTGGTTTTGACGGCTAACGCCAAACTCTAAATCTAGCCGTTAGAAAATACAATCAGAGATTTAGAAACTAAATTGAACGAATATAAAGAGAATGTTGAATATAAGAGGAATGAAATATTGATTAAAGCAAATTTAAAAAACAAAAACAAAACATGAAAGAAATTCTATTCACAAAGCCACAAAACTACAAATAGAATAGAGGAAATTGGGCAAAATAAGGATGAGAATAGGAGAGAGGAAATGGTAGCTATCGATATGGGTAGAAATATTAATGATAGGAATTAAAAAAAAAAATAACAGCAAGATTTGCCGATGTCCCGATTACCATACATCTATTGAGGGTTTAAAGGTTAAAATAAAATAATAATATACCTATTGCATATATCTGTAATATATACATATAGCTTTGTCAAGAAATTAAAACATATCTGTCCCTAATTGGCTTTATCAAATAACTACAAAACACACGGCTAGATGACGAGTTGTGCGTTAGGGTTAAAAAGCAGCGTTGAGAGGTCCCAACGCTGCTTTTTAACGCCCACTGGTATTACGAGTCTTGAAATGACAGGTTCACCGCTCACTTTTCTGGCCAGACTCGAAAATACCGCAAATCCACTTACGTAAATTGCGTATCCTATATTTTCAATGGGACTTGCCTAATGCCGGTATTACGAGTCTAACCAAAAGTGAGCGGTACAGCCTCTCCTGCCAAGACTGATACTGCATTTAAAAGTCAGTAGTTAAGAGTTTTATGGTCTAACGCTGTAACATAAAACTCTTAACTAAAGTACTAAAAAGTACACTAACACCCATAAACTACCTATTAACCCCCAAACCGAGGCCCCCCACATCGCAAACACTAAAATACAATTTCTTTCATGTAATTAGCAAGAGTCCATGAGCTAGTGACGTATGGGGATATACATTCCTACCAGGAGGGGCAAAGTTTCCCAAACCTCAAAATGCCTATAAATACACCCCTCACCACACCCACAATTCAGTTTTACAAACTTTGCCTCCCATGGAGGTGGTGAAGTCAGTTTGTGCTAGATTCTACGTTGATATGCGCTTCGCAGCAGGCTGAAGCCCAGTTTTCCTCTCAGAGTGCAGTGAATGTCAGAGGGATGTGAAAAGAGTATTGCCTATTTGAATACAATGGTCTTCCTCTAGGGGATCTATTTCATTGGTTCTCTGTTATCGGTCGTAGAGATTTCTTCTCCTACCTCCCTTTTCAGATCGACAATATACTCTTATATACCATTACCTCTACTGATTCTCGTTTCAGTACTGGTTTGGCTATCTTCTATATGTAGATGAGTGTCTTAGGGTAAGTAAGTCTTATTTTATTTATGACACTCTAAGCTATGGTTGGGCACTTTATATGTAAAGTTCTAAATATATGTGTTTAAACTTATATTTGCCATGATTCAGGATAATCAGTATTCCTTCATTCAGACTGTCAGTTTCATTATTTGGGATAATGCATATGAATAAATAATTTTTTTTTTCTTACCTTAAAAATTTTCAATTGACTTTTTTCCCTGCGGGCTGTTAGGCTGGCGGGGGCAGAAAATGCTTCAATTTATTGCGTCATTCTTGGTGCGAACTTTTTTGGCGCAAAATTCTGTCATTTCCGGCGCCATAGTTGACACCGGAAGTTTGTTCGTGGTTGCGTCATTTTTTGATGTATGTGTGTTACAGACATTTTTTTGCGCCAAAAAATTTGGGCGTCGTTTTTGACGTCAGAGGATGTGGCGTCATACTTGGCGCCAAAAAATATGGGCGTTGTATTTGGCGCCAATAATGTGGGCGTCATACTTGGCGCCAAAAAATGTGGGCGTCATTCTGGTCTCCACCTTTTTTCACATTATTTAAGTCTCACTTTTTCATTGCTTCTGGTTGCTAGAGGCTTGTTTATTTTGCATTTTTTCCCATTCCTGAAACTGTCATTTAAGGAATTTGAAAATTTTGCTTTATATGTTGTTTTTTCTATTACATATTGCAAGATGTCACAACCTGACCCTGGATCAGAATCTACTTCTGAAAAGACGCTGCCTGATGCTGGTTCTACCAAAGTTAAGTGCATTTGTTGTAAACTTTTGGTAACTGTTCCTCCGGCTGTAGTTTGTGTTAGTTGTCATGATAAACTTTCTAACGCAGATAGTGTCTCCATTAGTAATAATCCTTTACCTGTTGTTTTTCCTTCAACATCTAATGTTCAGAATGTCCCTGTTAATGTAAAAGAATTTGTTTCTAATTCTATTAGGAAGGCTCTGTCTGTTATTCCTCCTTCCAGTAAACGTAAAAGGTCTTTTAAAACTTCTCATATTTCAGATGACTTATCTGTTTCTGATGAGGATCTATCTGGATCAGAAGATTCTGCTTCAGATATTGACACTGATAAATCTTCATATTTATTTAAGATGGAGTTTATTCATTCTTTACTTAAAGAAGTGTTGATTGCATAAGATATGGAGGAGTCTAGTCCTCTTGATACTAAATCTACTAAGCGTTTAAATTCGGTTTTTAAACCTCATGTAGTTATTCCAGAAGTTTTTCCAGTTCCTGATGCTATTTCAGAAGTAATTTCTAGCGAATGGAATAGTCTGGGTACTTCATTTACTCCTTCTCCAAGGTTTAAGAAATTGTACCCTGTACCATCTGATAGATTAGAATTTTGGGACAAAATCCCTTAAGTTGATGGGGCTATCTCTACTCTTGCTAAACGTACTACTATTCCTACGGTGGATAGTACTTCCTTTAAGGATCCTTTAGATAGGAAGCTTGAATCCTTTCTAAGGAGAGCTTATTTATGTTCAGGTAATCTTCTTAGACCTGCTATTTCTTTGGCTGATGTTGCTGCAGCTTCCACTTTCTGGTTGGAGGCTTTAGCGCAACAAGTGTCAGACCATAATGCTTATAGCATTGTTAAACTTCTTCAACATGCTAATAACTTTATTTGTGATGCCATTTTTGATATCATTAGAATTGATGTCAGGTATATGTTTTTAGCTATTTTAGCTAGAAGAGCTTTATGGCTTGAATCTTGGAATGCAGATATGACTTCTAAGTCAACTTTGCTTTCTCTTTCTTTCCAAGGTAATAAATGATTTGGTTCACAGTTGGATTCTATAATTTCAACTGTTACTGGGGGGAAAGGAACCTTTTTTCCTCAGGACAAAAAATCTAAAGGTAAATATAGGGCTGCTAATCGTTTTCGTTCCGTTCGTCAGAATAAGGAACAGAAGCCTGACCCTTCCCCTAAAGGAACGGTTTCCATTTGGAAACCTTCTCCAGTCTGGAATAAATCCAAGCCTTTTAGAAAGTCAAAACCAGCTCCCAAATCCGCATAAAGGTGCGGCCCTCATTCCAGCACAGCTGGTAGGGGGCAGGTTATGATTTTTCAAAGATATTTGGATCAATTCGATTCACAGTCTTTGGATTCAGAACATTGTTTCACAAGGGTACAGAATAGGTTTCAAGGTAAGGCCGCCTGTGAGAAGATTTTTTCTCTCACGCATTCCAGTAAACCCAGTGAAAGCTCAGTTGGCTGGGGTAATTGTGCCAGTTCCAATTCTGGAACGGGGTCTGGGGTTTTACTCAAATCTATTCATTGTACCAAAGAAGGAGAATTCCTTCAGACCAGTTCTGGATCTAAAAATATTGAATCGTTATGTAAGGATACCAACATTCAAAATGGTGACTATAAGGACTATTCTGCCTTTTGTTCAGCAAGGGCATTATATGTCTACAATAAACTTACAGGATGCATAACTTCATATTCCAATTCATCCAGATCACTATCAGTTCCTGAGATTCTCTTTTCTAGACAAGCATTACCAGTTTGTTGCCCTTCTGTTTGGCCTAGCAACAGCTCCAAGGATCTTTTCAAAGGTTCTCGGTGCCCTTCTCTCTGTAATCAGAGAACAGGGTATTGCGGTATTTACTTATTTGGACGATATCTTGGTACTTTCTCAGTCTTTACATTCTGCAGAATCTCATACAAATCAACTTGTGTTGTTTCTTCAAAGACATGGTTGGAGGATCAATTTACCAAAGAGTTCCTTGATTCCTCAGACAAAGGTAACCTTTTTGGGTTTTCAAATAGATTCAGTGTCCATGACTTTGTCTCAATCATTCCCTTCGGTAGCTTTGTGCATGGAAATTCTAGGTCTCTTGACTGCTGCATCGGACGCGATCCCCTTTGCTCGCTTTCACATGAGACCTCTCCAGCATTGTATGCTGAACCAGTGGTGCAGGGATTATACAAAGATATCACAATTATAATCCTTAAATCCCAATGTTCGATCTTCTCTGACTTGGTGGTTGAATCACCATCGTCTAATTCAAGGGGCCTCTTTTGTTCGTCCAACCTGGACTGTGATCTCAACAGATGCAAGTCTTTCAGGTTGGGGAGCTGTATAGGGATCTCTGACAGTGCAGGGGGTTTGGGAATTTCAGGAGGCGAAATTACCAATCAACATTTTGGAACTCCGTGCGATTTTCAGAGCTCTTCAGTTCTGGCCTCTTCTGAAGAGAGAATCGTTTATTTGCTTTCAGACAGACAATGTCACAACCGTGGTGTATGTCAATCATCAAGGTGGGACTCACAGTCCTCAGGCTATGAAAGAAGTTTCTCGGATACTTGTATGGGCGGAATCCAGATCCTGTCTAATCTCTGCAGTTCACATCCCAGGTGCAGACAATTGGGAAGCGGATTATCTCAGTCGCCAGACGTTACATCCGGGCGAATGGTCTTTTCACCCAGAGGTATTTCTTCAGATTGTTCAAATCTGGGGACTTCCAGAAATAGATCTGATGGCCTCTCATCTAAACAAGAAACTTCCCAGGTATCTGTCCAGATCCAGGGATCCTCAGGCGGAAGCAGTGGACGCATTGTCGCTTCCTTGGAATTATCAACCTGCTTATATCTTTCCGCCTCTAGTTCTTCTTCCAAAAGTGATTTCCAAAATTCTAATGGAACGTTCGTTTGTATTGCTGGTGGCTCCAGCATGGCCTCACAGGTTTTGGTATGCAGATCTCGTTCGGATGGCAAGTTGCCAACCTTGGACACTTCCGTTAAGGCCAGACCTTCTATCTCAAGACCCATTTTTCCACCAGGATCTCAAATCATTAAATTTGAAGGTATGGAGATTGAACGCTTGATTCTTAGTCATAGAGGTTTCTATGATACAGGCTCGTAAGTCTGTGTCTAGAAAGATTTATTACCGAGTCTGGAAGCCTTACATTTCTTGGTGTTCTTCTCATAAATTCTCTTGGCATTCTTTTAGAATTCCTAGGATTTTACAGTTTCTTCAGGATGGTTTGGATAAGGGTTTGTCTGCAAGCTCTTTGAAAGGTCAAATCTCTGCTCTTTCTGTTCTTTTTCACAGAAAGATTGCTAATCATCCTGATATTCATTGTTTTGTACAGGCTTTGGTTCGTATCAAGCCTGTCATTAAGTCAATCTCTCCTTCTTGGAGTCTTAATTTGGTTCTGAGGGCTTTACTGGCTCCTCCATTTGAACCTATGCATTCTCTGGATATTAAATTACTTTCTTGGAAAGTGTTGTTCCTTTTGGCCATCTCTTCTGCTAGAAGAGTTTCTGAGTTATCTGCTCTTTCTTGTGAATCTCCTTTTCTGATTTTTCATCAGGATAAGGTGGTGTTGCGGACTTCATTTAAATTTTTACCTAAGGTTGTGAATTCTATCAACATTAGTAGAGAAATTGTTGTCCCTTCATTGTGTCCTAATCCTAAGAATTCTATGGAGAGATCTTTACATTCTTTGGATGTAGTAAGAGCTTTGAAATATTATGTTGAAGCTACTAAAGGTTTTAGAAAGACTTCTAGTCTATTTGTTATCTTTTCTGGTTCCAGGAAAGGTTAGAAGGCTTCTGCCATTTCCTTGGCATCTTGGTTAAAGTCTTTGATTCATCATGCTTATGTAGAGTCGGGTAAGTCCCCGCCTCAAAGGATAACGGCTCATTCTACTAGGTCAGTTTCTACTTCCCGGGCTTTTAGGAATGAAGCTTCTGTTGATCAGATTTTCAAAGCAGCAACTTGGTCTTCTTTGCATACTTTTACTACATTCTACCATTTTGATGTTTTCTCTTCTTCCGAAGCAGTTTTTGGTAGAAAAGTACTTCAGGCAGCTGAGATTAAAACTTTTTGATTTGGGTTGTGGATTATTTTTTCAGGGGAATTGGCTGTCTTTATTATATCCCTCCCTCTCTAGTGACTCTTGCGTGGAAGTTCCACATCTTGGGTATCTGCTATCCCATACGTCACTAGCTCATGGACTCTTGCTAATTACATGAAAGAAAACATAATTTATGTAAGAACTTACCTGATAAATTCATTTCTTTCATATTAGCAAGAGTCCATGAGGCCCACCCTTTTTGTGGTGGTTATGATTTTTTTGTATAAAGCACAATTATTCCAATTCCTTATTTTTGATGCTTTCGCTCCTTTCTTATCACCCCACTTCTTGGCTATTCGTTAAACTGAATTGTGGGTGTGGTGAGGGGTGTATTTATAGGCATTTTGAGGTTTGGGAAACTTTGCCCCTCCTGGTAGGAATGTATATCCCCATACGTCACTAGCTCATGGACTCTTGCTAATATGAAAGAAATTAATTTATCAGGTAAGTTCTTACATAAATTATGTTTTTTAACCCCTAATCTGCCGAACCGGACATTGCCGCCACTATAATAAACATATTAACCCCTAAACCGCCGCAATCCCGCATCACAAACACTAGTTAAATATTATTAACCCCTAATCTGCCGTCTCTAACATTGCCAACACCTACCTACATTTATTAACCCCTAATCTGCCGCCCCTAACATTGCCACAACTATGTTAAATGTATTAACCCCTAAGTCTAAGTCTAACCCTAACACCCCTTAACTGAAATATAATTACAATAAATCTAAATAAAATTAATACAATTAACTAAATTATTCCTATTTAAAACTAAATACTTACCTATAAAATAAACCCTAAGCTAGCTACAATATAACTAATAGTTACATTGTAGCTATCTTAGGGTTTATTTTTATTTTACAGGCAAGTTTGCATTTATTTTAACTAGGTACAATAGTTATTAAATAGTTATTACCAATTTAATAACTACCTAGTTAAAATAAAGACAAATTTACCTGTAAAATAAATCCTAACCTAAGTTACAATTACACCTAACACTACACTATAATTAAATATCTCTTTCCCTAAACTAGATACAATTAACTACAATTAAATACAGTTATCTAAAGTACGAAAAAAACCCCCACTAAATTACAGAAAATAATAAAATTATTACAAGTTTTTTAAACTAATTAACCTAATCTAATCCCCCTAATAAAATAAAAAAGCCCCCCAAAATAATAAAACCCCTACCCTATACTAAATTACAAATAGCTCTTAAAAGGGCCTTTTGCGGGGCATTGCCCCAAAGTAATCAGCTCTTTTACCTGTAAAAAAAATGTACAATAACCCCCCAACATTAAAACCCACCACCCACACACCTAACACTAACCCCTTGAAGATCACCCTACCTTGAGAAGTCTTCACCCAACCGGGCTGAAGTCCTCTACGCAGGGCGAAGTGGTCCTCCAGACGGGCAGGTCTTCATCCAAGCCGGGAAGAAGAGGTCCTCCAGACGGGCAGAAGTCTTCATCCAGGCGGCATCTTCTATCTTCATCCATCCGGCGTGGAGCGGCTCCATCTTCAAGACATCCGACGCGGAGCAGCCTCTTCAAACGAAGTCCAACTGAAGAATGAAGGTTCCTTTAAATGACGTCATCCAAGAGGGCGTCCCTTGAATTCCGATTGGCTGATAGAATTCTATCAGCCAATCGGAATTAAGGTAGAAAAATCATATTGGCTGATG
This sequence comes from Bombina bombina, assembly GCF_027579735.1. NCBI lineage: Eukaryota > Metazoa > Chordata > Amphibia > Anura > Bombinatoridae > Bombina > Bombina bombina. The sequence continues at coordinate 337,278,818 of NC_069506.1, forward strand.
CAATCAGCCAATAGGATTCAGCTCGCATTCTATTGGCTGATCCAATCAGCCAATAGAATGCCAGCTCAATCCTATTGGCTGATTGGATCAGCCAATAGGATTGAACTTCAATCCTATTGGATGATTGCATCAGCCAATAGGATTTTTTCTACCTTAATTCCGATTGGCTGATAGAATTCTATCAGCCAATCGGAATTCAAGGGACACCATCTTGGATGATGTCATTTAAAGGGTGAATACTTCTCAAGGTAGGGGTTAGTGTTAGGTTTTATTAAGGGGGTATTGGGTGGGTTTTAGAGTAGGGTTGAGTGTGTGGGTGGTGGGTTTTAATGTTGGGGGGGCATTGTACTTTTTTTACAGGTAAAAGAGCTGATTACTTTGGGGCAATATCCTGCAAAAGGCCCTTTTAAGGGCTATTTGTAATTTAGTATAGGGTAGGGCTTTTTATTACTTTGGGGGGGCTTTTTTATTTTATTAGGGGGGTTAGATTAGGTGTAATTAGTTTAAAAAACTTGTAATTATTTTATTATTTTCTGTAATTTAGTGTTTTTTTTGTACTTTAGATAATTGTATTTAATTGTAGTTATTTTAGGTAATTAATTTAATTATAGTGTAGTGTTAGGTGTAATTGTAACTTAGGTTAGGATTTATTTTACAGGTAATTTTGTAATTATTTTAACTAGGTAGCTATTAAATAGTTAATAACTATTTAATAACTATTGTACCTAGTTAAAATAAATAAAAAGTTGCCTGTAAAATAAAAATAAATCCTAAGCTAGCTACAATGTAACTATCCTATTATATAAAAGGCCAAGTGTGTTTGTCCGAAGCTGTCATGCAGAGTAGAGACAGCACAAGGACAACACACCTGGCCTTTGCGATCCCTACCTGATCTGCGGCAGAGGTTGGCATGGCCGGCGTGATCGGGGGCGGGACCGGACATGAAGGGGCATTGCCGGGCGTGAAGGGTCGTGAAGGGGGCATGACCGGGCGTGAAGGGCCTTGGAGGGGGCATGGTCGGACGTGAAGGGGGCGTGGCCAGGCGTGGTTGCTCGCAAGATAAAGGGGAGAGAGATAGAGAGGGGGGAGAGATAAAAAGAGAGGGGAGGGAGAGAGAGAGGGGAGAGAGAGGGAGGAGAGAGAGAAGGGGGGAGAGAGAGAGGGAGGAGAGAGAGAAGGGGGGAGAGAGAGAGCGCAAAAGAGAGGGGGAGAGAGAGAGCGCAAAAGAGAGGGGGGAGAGAGCGCAAAAGAGAGGGGGGGGGAGAGAGCACAAAAGAGAGGGGGGAGAGAGTGCAAAAGAGAGGGGGAGAGAGAGCGCAAAAGAAAGGGGGGAGAGAGAGCGCAAAAAAAAAGGGGGGGAGAGAGAGAGCGCAAAAGAGAGGGGGGAGAGAGAAAGCGCAAAATAGAGGGGGGAGAGAGAGAGCACAAAAGAGAGGGGGGGAGAGAGACAGCGCAAAAGAGAGGGGGAGAGAGAGAGCGCAAAAAGAGAGGGGGGAGAGAGAGCTCAAAAGAGAGGGGGAGAGAGAGAGCAAAAGAGGGGCGATAAAGAGAGGGAGAGAGACAGCAAAAGAGATGGGGGAGAGTGCAAAAGAGAGGGGGGAGAGAGAGCGCAAAAGAAAGGGGGAGAGAGAGCGCAAAAGAGAGGGGGGGAGAGAGAGAGCACAAAAGAGAGGAGGAAGAGCGCAAAAGAGAGGGGGAGAGAGAGTGCAAAAGAGAGGGGGGAGAGAGCACAAAAGAGAGGGGGGAGAGAGCGCAAAAGAGAGGGGGGAGAGAGCGCAAAAGAAAGGGGTGGGAGAGCACAAAGATAGGGGGGAGAGTGCAAAAGAGAGGGGGGGCGCAAAAGAGAAGGGAGAGAGAGGGGGAGAGAGAGAGCACAAAAGAGAGGGGGGAGAGCGCGCAAAATAGAGGGGGGAGAGAGAGGGGGGAGAGAGCATAAAATAGAGGGGGAGATAGAGAATGCAAAAGATAAGGGGGGAGAGAGAGCTCAAAAGAGAGGGGAGAGAGAGCTCAAAAGAGAGGGGGAGAGAGAGAGCACAAGAGAGGGGGGAGGGAGAGAGAGCAAAAGAGAGGGTGGAGAGAGAGAGAGCAAAAGAGAGGGGGAGGGAGAGAGTGCAAGGGGTGGGACCACTGTACTGCAAAAAATGGCCAGTGTGAACGGGCTTTAGGACTAGTTAGTTATATTGTAGCTAGCTTAGGGTTTATTTTATAGGTAAGTATTTAGTTTTAAATAGGAATAATTTAGTTAATGATAGTTATTATATTTTGATTTATTTAAATTATATTTAAGTTAGGGGGGTGTTAGGGTTAGGGTTAGACTTAGGTTTAGGGGTTAATAACTTTATTATAGTGGAGGCGATGTTGGGGGTGGCAGATTAGGGGTTAATAAGTGTAGGTAGGTGGTGGCGACATTGGGGCAGCAGATTAGGGGTTCATAAGTATAATGTAGGTGGCGGCGGTGTCCGGAGTGGCAGATTAGGGGTTAATATTATAATGTAGGTGTTGGTGATGTCGGGGGCGGCAGATTAGGGGTTAATAAGTGTAAGGTTAGGGGTGTTTAGACTCGGGGTACATGTTAGGGTGTTAGGTGTAGACATAAAACATAATTTATGTAAGAACTTACCTGATAAATTCATTTCTTTCATATTGGCAAAAGTCCATGAGCTAGTGACATATGGGATATACAATCCTACCAGGAGGGGCAAAGTTTCCAAAACCTCAAAATGCCTATAAATACACCCCTCACCCCACCCACAATTCAGTTTAACGAATAGCCAAGCAGTGGGGTGATAAAGAAAGGAGTAGAAAGCATCAACAAAGGAAATTTGGAAATAATTGTGCTTTATACAAAAAATCATAACCACCATAAAAAGGGTGGGCCTCATGGACTCTTGCCAATATGATAGAAATTAATTTATCAGGTAAGTTCTTACATAAATTATGTTTTCTTTTATGTAATTAGCAAGAGTCCATGAGCTAGTGACATATGGGATATCAATACCAAAGATGTGGATCTCCACTCAAGAGTCACTAGAGAGGGAGGGAATAAAATAAAAACAGCCATATACTGCTGAAAAAATTAGTCCACACCCAAAAAAATAAGTTTATTTTCATTTCTACCAAAAACTGCTTCCGAAGAAGCAAATACATCAAAAAGGTAGAATTTAGTAAATGTATGCAAAGACGACCAAGTTGCTGCTTTGCAAATCTGATCAACTGAAGCTTCATTCTTAAAAGCCCACAAAGTGGAGACTGATCTAGTAGAATGAGCTGTAATTCTCTGAGGCGGGGCTTGACCCGACTCCAAATAAGCTTAATGAATCAAAAGCTTTAACCAAGAGGCCAAGGAAATAGTAGAGGCCTTCTGACCTTTCCTAGGACCAGAAAATATAACAATTAGACTAGAAGTCTTCCTGAAATCTTTAGTAGCTTCAACATAATATTTCAAAGCTCTCACCACATCCAAAGAATGTAAGGATCTTTCCAAAGGACTCTTAGGATTAGGACACAAGGAAGGGACAACTATTTCTCTACTAATGTTGTTAGAATTCACAACCTTAGGTAAAAATTCAAATGAAGTCCGCTAAACCGCCTTATCCTGATGAAAAATCAGAAAAGGAGATTCACAAGAAAGAGCAGATAGCTGAGAAACTCTTCTAGCAGAAGAGATGTCCAAAAAGAACAATACTTTCCAAGAAAGTAGTTTAATGCCCAAAGAATGCATAGGCTCAAATGGAGGAGCCTGTAAAGCCTTCAGAACCAAATTAAGACTCCAAGGAGGAGAAATAAATTTAATGATAGGCTTAATACGAACTAAAGCCTGTACAAAACAGTGTATATCAGGAAGTATAGCAATCTTTCTGTGAAATAAAACAGAAAGAGCGGAGATTTGTCCTTTCAAAGAACTTGCAGACAAACCCTTATCCAAACCATCCTGAAGAAACTGTAAAATTCTAGGAATTCTAAAAGAATGCCAAGAAAAATTATGAGAAGAATACCATGAAATGTAAGTCTTCCAAACGCTATAATAAATCTTTCTAGAGACAGATTTACGAGCTTGTAACATAGTATTAATCACTAAGTCAGAGAAACCTCTATGACTTAGAACTAAGCGTTCAATTTCCATACCTTCAAATTTAATGATTTGAGATCCTGATGGAAAAACGGACCTTGAGATAGTAGGTCTGGCCGTAACGGAAGTGGACATGCTGGCGCCACCAGAAACACAAATGATTGTTCCATGATGATTTTGGAAATCACTCTTGGAAGGAGAACTAGAGGCGGGAAGATGTAAGCAGGATGATAACACCAAGGAAGTGTCAGCGCATCCACTGCTTCCGCCTGAACATCCCTGGACCTGGACAAGTATCTGGGAAGTTTCTTGTTTAGATGAGAGGCCATGAGATCTATCTCTGGAAGACCCCACATCTGAACAATCTGAGAAAACACATCTGGATGGAGAGACCACTTCCCTGGATGTAAAGTCTGGTGGCTGAGATAATCCGCTTCCCAATTGTCTACACCTGGGATATGCACCGCAGAGATTAGACTGGAGCTGGATTCTGCCCAAACAAGTATTCAAGATACTTCTTTCATAGCTTGGGGACTGTGAGTCCCACCCTGTTGATTGACATAAGCCACTGTTGTGATATTGTCTGTCTGAAAACAAATGAACGGTTCTCTCTTTAACAGAGGCCAAAACTGAAGAGCTCTGAGAATTGCCCGGAGTTCTAAAATATTTATTGGTAATCTCGCCTCTTGAGATTTCCAAACCCCTTGTGCTGTCAGAGATCCCCAAACAGCTCCCCAACCTGAGAGACTCGCATCTGTTGTAATCACAGTCCAGGTTGGCCGAACAAAAGAAGCCCCTTGAACTAAACGATGGTGATCTATCCACCATGTCAGAGAGAGTGGATTTAAGGATATAAATTGTGATATCTTTGTATAATCCCTGCACCATTGATTCAGCATACAAAGCTGAAGAGGTCTCATGTGAAAACGAGCAAAGGGGATTGCGTCCAATGCTGCAGTCATGAGACCTAAAACTTCCATGCACATAGCCACTGAAGGGAATGACTGAGACGGAAGGTGCCGGCAGGCTGCAACCAATTTTAAACGTCTCTTGTCTGTTAGAGACAGAGTCATGGACACTGAATCTATCTGGAAGCCTAAAAAGGTGACCCTTGTCTGAGGAATCAAGAAACTCTTTGGTAAATTGATCCTCCAACCATGTTTCTGAAGAAACAACACTAGTTGATTCGTGTGAGATTCTGCAGAACATAAAGACTGAGCTAGTACCAAGATATCGTCCAAATAATGAAACACCGCAATACCCTGTTATCTGATTAAAGAGAGTAGGGCACCCAGAACCTTTGAAAAGATTCTTGGAGCTGTTGCTAGGCCAAATGGAAGAGCAACAAATTGGTAATGCTTGTCTAGAAAAGACAATCTCAGAAACTGATAATGTTCTGGATGAATCGGAATATGAAGGTATGCATCCTGCAAGTCTATTGTGGACATATAATGTCCTTGCTGAACAAAAGGCAGAATAGTCCTTATAGTCGCCATCTTGAAAGTTAGTACTCTTACATAATGATTAAAAATTTTCAGATCCAGAACTGGTCTGAATAAATTTTCCTTCTTTGGGACAATTAATAGATTTGAATAAAACCCCAAACCTTGTTCCAGAAGAGGAACTGGCATGATTACCCCTGAAGACTCCAGGTCTGAAACACACTTCAGGAAAGCCTGAGCTTTTACTGGATTTACTGGGATATGTGAGAGAAAAAATCTTCTCGCAGGAGGTCTTACTCTGAATTCTATTCGATACCCTTGAGAGACAATGCTCTGAATCCATTGATTTTGAACATATTTTATCCAAATATCCTTGAAAAACTTTAATCTGCCCCCTACCAGCTGAGCTGGAATGAGGGCCGCACCTTCATGCGGACTTAGGGGCTGACTTTGGTTTCCTAAAAGGCTTGGATTTATTCCAATTTGAGGAAGGCTTCCAATTGGAGGCAGATTCCTTGGGGTATGGATTGAGTTTTTGTTCCTTATTCTGACGAAAGGAACGAAAACGGTTAGAAGCCTTAGATTTACCCTTAGGTTTTTTATCCTGAGGCATAAAAACTCCCTTTCATCCAGTAATAGTTGAAATAATAGAATCCAACTGGGAACCAAATAAATTATTACCTTGGAAAGAAACAGATAGTAATCTAGATTTAGATGTCATATCAGCATTCCAGGATTTAAGCCACAAAGCTCTTCTAGCTAAAATAGCTAAAGACATGGATGTAACATAAATTTTGATAATATCAAAAATAGCATCACAAGTAAAATGATTAGCATATTGCAGTAAGCAAATAATGCTAGATAAGTCAGAATCCAATTCCTGTTGAGCTAAATTCTCCAACCAGAAAGTTGATGCAGCCGCAACATCAGCCAAAGAAATTGCAGGTCTGAGAAGATGATCTGAATATAAATAGGCCTTCCTTAGATAAGATTAAAGCTTCCTATCTAAAGGATCCTTAAAGGAAGTACTATCTTCCATAGGAATAGTGGTACGTTTAGCAAGAGTAGAAATAGCCCCATCAACTTTGGGGATCTTTTCCCAAAACTCTATAGATTTTGCTGGTAAAGGATACAATTTTTTAAACTTTGAAGAAGGAATAAAAGAAGTACCTGGCTTATTCCATTCCTTAGAAATCATATCAGAAATAGCCTAAGGATTCGGAAAAACCCCTGGAGAAACCACAGGAGGTTTAAAAACAGCATTTAAACGTTTATTAGACTGAACGTCAAGAGGACTGTTTAACTCAATATCCAAAGTAATTAACACTTCTTTTAATAAAGAACGCATATACTCAATTTAAAATAAATAAGTAGATTTGTCAGTGTCAATGTCTGAGGAAGGATCTTCTGTTTCAGATAGATCCTCATTAGAAGAGGATAAATTATTATGTTGTTGGTCATTTGAAATTTCATCAACTAAATGAGAAGTTTTAAAAGACCTTTTACGTTTATTTGGAGGTGGAAATGCAGACAAAGCCTTCAGAATAGAATCAGAAACAAATTCTTTAAAATTTACAGGTATATCATGCACATTAGAAGTTGAAGGAACTGCAACTGGCAATGTACTATTACTGATGGAAACACTATCTGCATGTAAAAGTTTATCATGACAACTATTACAAATGACATTCGGCGAGATAATTTCTACAATTTTACAACAAATGCACTTAGCTTTGGTAGAACCGATGTAAGGCAGCAATGTTCCAGTAGAAACTTCTGAGGCAGGATCAGGTTGAGACATCTTGCAAAATGTAAGATAAAAAACATATAGAGCAAAATTATCTATTTCCTTATATGACAGTTTCAGGAATGGGAAAAAATGCAAATAGCATAGCCCTCTAGGCTCTGATAGAAAAAAGCAAGAGGCAATTATCAATGGGGTATTGAAATAATAAAAAAGTTTGGCGCCAAGTATGACGCACAACCTAACAAAACGTTTTTGGCGCCAAAAAAATTACCGGAAATGACACACTCGCGTCACTAATGACGCAACAGTGTGAAAGGTCTCGGCGTCAAGTATGACGCCGGAAGTGACGAACTTGCGTCATAGACGTACGTTTTCGCGCCAAAAAAATTTCGCGCAAAGAATGACGCAATAAAGTTTAGCATTTGTCGCACCCGCAGGCCTAATACTGCCCGCAATTTGTAAGAAGTAGTCAATTGAAAAAAAGACTAAAACCCAGGTAAGGAATACATTTCATATTTTAAAGATGTTTATATTCCCCAAATATGAAACTGACAGTCTGCAGAAGGAAATACATGAACCTGACTCATGGCAAATATAAGTACAATACATATATTTAAAACTTTATATAAATGCATAAAGAGCCAAACCATAGCTGAGGTGTCTTAAGTAATAAAAAACATACTTACCAAAAGACACCCATCCACATATAGCAGATAGCCAAACCAGTACTAAAACAGTTATTAGTAGAGGTAATGGTAAATTGAGAGTATATCGTCGATCTGAAAAGGGAGGTAGGAGATGAATCTCTACAACCGATAACAGAGAACCTATGAAATAGACCCCCGTTAGGGAAATCATCGTATTCAATAAGTGATACTCCCTTCACGTCCCTCTGACATTCGCTGTACTCTGAGAGGAATCGGGCTTCAACAATGCTGAGAAGCGCATATCAACATAGAATTCTTAGCACAAACTTACTTCACCACCTCCATAGGAGGCAAAGTTTGTAAAACTGAATTGTGGGTGTGGTGAGGGGTGTATTTATAGGCATTTTGAGGTTTGGGAAACTTTGCCCCTCCTGGTAGGATTGTATATCCCATATGTCACTAGCTCATGGACTCTTGCCAATTACATGAAAGAAATGTATTTCCCCATAGGAAACAATGGGGCTGCGTTAGGAGCTGAACGCTGCTTTTTTGCAGGTGTTAGGTTTTTTTTCAGCCGTTTTGCTAGCTCTCCGCTAACGTAAGCAGCGCTGGTATTGAGGTGAGATGTGGAGTTAAATTTTGCTCTCCACTCACTTTTCTGCGGCTAATGCCAGGTTTCTTAAAACCCGTAATACCAGCGCTGTCTGTAGGTGAGCGGTGAGGGAAAACTGCTCGTTAGCGCAGCACCCCTGATACCGCAAAACTTGTGATCTAGGTCACAGTGTTTTACACTCATTTTATGACAGTGGCTAGCATTGTTTTCTGTAGACTAAAAGCTCAGATTGGCAAACAGTGGGTGGTGTTTGGCTTTTGAAAAATAATTGCAGCAAAAAGGATGTTAATTTGTTTATTAAACGTTAAAGGGACGCTAAACCCAATTTTTTTCTTTCATGATTCAGACAGAGCAGCAATATTAAGCAACTTTCTAATTTACTCCTATTATCAATGTTTCTTTGTTCTCTTGCTATCTTTATTTGAAAAAGCAGGAATGTAAGCTTAAAGGGACAGTTTACCCAATCTAAGAATACATTTTAAATGTTTACTATTAAATAATTACGTTACTGCTGGTCAATCTTCAAACTTCGCTTTCTATGTTTTAATTTTTTTTTGTAAAAGTCCTTTTTCATATTGCCTTACCTATACCACTTACTGTATTTTCTCGCCGTACGGCTGCTCTGGTTTCAGTCCCTGCAGCGCATTATGCATGCGCTGACCCCTACAATGACATCACTGCTAGTGTGAACATGGACCAGCGATCAATATGCGTCCGTGTTCAGCAGAGATTACATCCTTGTGCTGGTGCCAGCTGGAGCACAATAGCACTATGAGCTCGATTTATCAAGCCCCTACGGCTGCAAGTTCTCACAAGAACTTGCTCGCCGTGATTTATCAAGCAGCGGTCACCAGACCGCTGTATATGTGCCCCTGTACGCCTCAGCTTTAATAAATCTAGCCCTATGTACTGGGTTATGACAACATTGTTGCAAGTAAACTACACACCCCCTGTTCTCCCAGCTCGCA